>NW_024871411.1:0-142717 GCF_019054845.1 Dipodomys spectabilis | reverse complement strand
GGGGGCACGAATGGTACTTCCCAAAACCTTCCCCTGAGTCTGGCGCACAGCTGTCAGACTTTTGCCCTGAATTGGAAAGGGAGCATACCTTTTCTTCCCCTGAGGGAATGCATCCCAGCATTCACCCTCAAGGCACATAAGACCTCAGATGGGGTCATGCAAGTTGATGCCTCCAACAGTAGACAATATCTCAACCTCCCAGTATGCATGTATTCATGCTTATGATGAATTTTTGGTAGCCATCAAATGTAGTGTACCAATAATTCCTCTTGTATAATCAACTATGCAGTTTTGCTATGCTAACAGTAAGAACCAAATGTGACAGCTCTGAGAATGAAAAGTGCTTTTATAGGCTGATTAATCAGTATACCCTTCAGAATTTTATATTAAGATTGAAATTTTAATTAAAACATGCAATTCCTTTTTCTACGGATGTAAAGTTATATTTCCATTGAGAATTAAATGATAGCTTGGATTACAGTAGCTTGGATTAATGTAGTGAAAGTGAAGAAATAAAATGAAAACACTAAATGATGTTATTGACTAAAGTTAAAAAAGACACAAATAAGTAAATGCAAGTAGGAGGTTTATTTCATGTATTTTCAACAATATCACAGTGAATGATTAGTAAAAGCTATATACTCTATATATACAGTCTGATCATTCTTTTGGATATCAAAATATGATGTGAACAGGATGCGAAGTCATATTACCAATAGCTTCAGGTGTGAATTTTGGTTCCTGCAGGAATTGCATATCAGTGAATTACAGTCAATTTCAGCAATCTCAGAGCATTGGCCACAGAGCAAAGAATACACTTTCAAAAAGTGACCAACATCATCGTCCACAAGAACTATATCTTTAGTTATAATACAGCCAGTTTTTACCTATATAGTAAGCAAATGATTGAACAGATACATTTTGTAGTTACATATTTAAAAATATATGAGGTTTATGTGGTATTAATTTATAATATTTCACCCTAATTATTATTTCTCACTATCTACTCTGCTAGCATTATTGTGTATATCAACATTTTCACTAAGGGTTAATATTTCCTGTAAATATGTGATTTTAAAAAGAATATTTTCTTAATTTTCATTTGTATGACATTCTGAGAGAAAACACTAACATATTACCAGTTTTTATTGTAAGGGAAAGGATACATAGAGTAGTAAATATATTATACACGTTTCTGCCTCACACATCTTTATAAAATGACTTAACAACAAAGTTTTATAACTGTGTCACTAATTCATTTATATCTACAGGGCACTGTGCACAACAACAGTAATCCACTGTTATCTCTCCATTTTCTCAAATACAGAGAAACTGCATGTGCATTCATTTCATCTCCCTAGTCACTATCTGTGAAATGCACAACAAAGAAACTTAAATTGAATGTCAAATAGTTGTTAAGAAAATGATTTCTGAGAAGACTACTTTTAAAAAACTGATTTTTGAGGGCATGATGTAAAGGACTCATTCCCCAGTAATTTCCTTAATTTAATAATCTCCAGAAAGAATTGTTTCATCCTCAGGCTACATGTTTTATGAGAAGGATACACCTTATGATCACAGCCAAGGAGATGACAGCGTAAACTGTGGAATGAATATATTTGCACGAGTGTGTTGGAAAATATTTTAATTATTACTATTAAAGCATGCTATAATTTTATACTTTGCAATGTTACATTTTTAATGAATTTTACTGTGTATTTTTACAGCTTAAAGATGATCATATGAGATACATCTACTTAAAAACGTCTGAACAATACAATTTTATTGCTTTTAGTCTAATAAACTTATTCACTCAAATCTTTTATATTTTCTATCTTTTGACCTGAATCCCTTAATTTTCTTCCCTACCCTACCAGTAGTAATCATTAATTCATTTTCTCTTTATGTATTTGAACTCTTAAAATTGTTTCACATATTAAGGCAGATCATAACATTTCTTTCTGTTGCATGCATACATATATATACACATAGATAAATGATTGTGCACTACTTAATTCTGCATTAGTAAAAGGTGAATTTCATCAATGATGATAATCTCATCTGAGACTAGTTCATGAAGTTGCAGCCTCAGCTTGTGTAAGAACACTGTGATATTTGTGGAATGATACAGTTACCTATGATACAGTTAGCCTCATCATGCTCGCAAAATTCCTGTATTAATCTTTGGTTACTCTCATCAAACTAATGCCTTTTCTTATTCCACCTGTTTCCCTATCATGCTCATGCTCACACAGAGACCATTGCAAGCTTTCAATCTTTTCATTCAGCATATTCACCAGCAGTGTTTGTAGAGCATTTTGGGAACTCTCCTCTGGATTAGTCAACTGCACTCTCACATGATTTTCATGAATGGGAGTTGACATACCTGGACTAGCCATTTTTCTCATGTTTCTCCAACTTGTTCTGCCCATTTGGTACAAAAGCAAATCCAATTTCATGCTAGATCACTACTTTATGGCAGCATCAACCAGAACTCTGTAATTGCAGATTGACGCGGTCAAAATAAGTACAGATACAATGCAATTCAACAGATCCAATCTAGTTCAACAACAAAGTACTATGGATTAATGGACTGAGAACATCGAAGAGGGAGTCAGGAGACCAGAAATTAATAGGTTTAGGAAGAATTGTGGGGAGAAAATAAGATTCGAAGAATGTGGAGAGGGAAAAGGAGAGTGGGAATTTAACAAAGCTCTAGTTTCAGAGAGTAAAAGGGTAGAAGGAAAGGAGAGAGAAAAAGAAACAAGAAAAGATGAAAATTTTAAAATTAAAAAATTAAACACTTAAAATTTTACATAAGTATAAAGAAATAATACTGATAGAGGAA
Organism: Dipodomys spectabilis; assembly: GCF_019054845.1. Lineage (NCBI taxonomy): Eukaryota > Metazoa > Chordata > Mammalia > Rodentia > Heteromyidae > Dipodomys > Dipodomys spectabilis. The sequence continues at coordinate 139,869 of NW_024871411.1, read as the reverse complement.
CTTATGGAAAGGAGAGAGATTAAAAAATGAAAAAATAAAAAATAAAAAAATTTAAAATGAAACTCTTAAAGTTATATAAGTATTAAGAAATAATGCTACTATTAAAGGAGTTAAGGCTAAGAGTTTGTGAAGTGAGTAATCAATTTCTGAATTAAGTACACATACAATGAAGTAAAAGGTCTAATAATTGACGACAGTTATATATCTGGGGATGAATCGAACAACAAATAAGTCACACACACACACACACACACACACACACACACACACACGCACACAACAAAAAAGACCAAAAGGAAAAAGAGTAAGAAGAGTTTTAAAAAGACACACACATGCCTAAAATAAAAAGATGGAAAAAATAGGAAAAATAATTTAAAAAATAGGTAGAAATAAAAGAGTTTTTCAATTTTTTGGGGGGAGGGGAATCTTGTCTCTCCCCGAGTCCATAACCAGTCTCTTGATGCAGTGTCTGATTTGCTTGTGGTGTTTGGTTTCCTGTGGCCTGATTGGTTTCTTGAGTCAGTTTGTTTGAGCAGGCAGAAAAGAAGCTCTGCCTTACCCAGAATTTTATGATCCTCCTCCAAGTCTAGTTGAGTGGGAGGGTGATCTATTTTAAGTATCACAAAAGAGAGAGATGGCTGTTTCCTCTAGCTTGGAGTTGTGATGGAGCTAGGTTGTGGTTAGGATTGAGGTCTGTCAGCTATCAATATCTTTTCCCTGAGGGGTTATCTCCTGGGACACTCACAGAACCCAGCCATTCTCAGGATTTGTTTACTGAGTTTCAATTGTTTTTCTTTTAAACCTCCTGCTGCTGGGTCTGCTGCCTAGGCTGCAGTGGGGAGGGGCAGCCTCTGGCTCTGTTTACCCAGTGAAGAAAGTCACTCCTCTATGGGTTGAGCTTTGTCTCCCTGGGAAGGGCGACTTTCCCCTGGGTGGAGCTGAGCTGGGCAAGTCAGGCTCCTTGGACCTGTTCAATGGCTTCTATTATCTTCTTCCAAGATCTGAGTTTTGTGCTAGCTGCTCTGGCTGGGTCTTTGTCAGTATCCAAGAGGAAGTTTTTCTCTGGTGATGGGGGGGGGGTTACCTTCTCATCGCTGTTCCTTGAGTAGGGGTGAGTATGTCTTGGGGTACTCACTCCTATCCCTTGGTTTCCAGGTCATCCATGTTCATGGCCTGTGACTGTCTATGGTCTGCAGAATGAAGCTTTCTGCTCCTTGTCAGTTCTTGCTGGAGTTGAGTAGAATCGGCTCTCCCACTGCCTTTAGCACCTTAGTCCTGGGCTCTGTGTTTTGAAATGGTGGCTGCAGCAACAGACACCACCACTGCCACCACCACCAGCACTGGCAACTGCTTAAATCTCTCCTTAACCAAGCTGCCTGGATTTTTCCTCTCTGGCCAAACTCTCTGTATTACGATGGCACACTTGGTGTGACTCTAGCCTAGGACTTTTCATTGAAACACTAAAACTGCTTTATATGTGAGAGCTTCTTTAGCCCCCCAGCTCCTTCTCTGCCATCTTCCTCCAGACTCCTTCAATTAATTTATAATGTACTATTCCATTTTTCTTCTGAGTTAACTCAAAGCACACCTTATAAATTTTAATGTTACTCATTTTTAGATATGTGGTTTGCAACAATGTTTCCCAATTCATAGATTGCCTTTTCATTATGTTGATTTTGTTGTTGATATACAGAAGCCTTTCAGTTTGATATACTTCTACTTGTTGATTTTTGTCTTTATACCATATGCCGTATACTTCAAAGGTCACATGGTAGTTACTCTAGACTCTGAAGTGATGATATATGGTGATGGTTCAAGCTCTGTGAGGTTGCATGCAATAGCAGCATTGACCCAGGAATTGTTGGGGGAACATCTTTGGTTTAGGCTCTGGTGAGGTCAAGGAACAGGGTAATGTTAGCTTTACTTCTAGTTAGATGGCAATCCTCAGTCTCTGGAGGCCAAGTCTAGATCTAGAAAGATGAAATAAGTTTATCTATTTAATCCAGAGGACAGAATGACACAGTTCATCCAAGACTATGCTTTCCTTGGGAAATGGAGGGATGTGTTAGATACTATATAATCTAAAGCATCATTGTTATAGCTCTTTTGCTGAGCCAAATATCTATTTCCCTGTGACCAATACACTGGTCATTAAGTGTAGCTGAGGCACTGCTATTCAACTAAGTCAACTAAGTTATGTATGTACCTTGTCTCTGAGGGGTAAGGTATTACAGAGATTTGAGGTCTGGAGTCACAGTATCTCACTTAGGCCAAAGTTCCTGTTCATACAGGTACCGGTCTAGTTTAGATGTTGATTGACTTGGTTACTCTCCCAGATAAGGCACAATTCCTTAAAGTACAGTATTGGGCAGTTTCAGGTCCCTGGAAAGGCATGGCATTTCTAGTAGCTTGGAATTGGCTTCTGCAATGGGTCAAACTGTCTATTCCTTTAGGGACAAGAGAAAGGCAATGTATGTTTACACATGACTGCTTTACTGGACTTAGTCTCTTAGAAGTCAAGGACAGGTTATATTAATAGATCTTGTACCCAAAAGATATGAGGTTATAAGAGCATGGCTGTGGAATGGGTCTACTGTCATGTGTGACTATGGTGTAACAGTTGTGGATCTTCAGGGATGAAGATAAGAGTAGGGTATGCCTCCTAATCATGGGTCTTGAGATGTAGTCTAGTGGGGGGCAGCATGCCTTTCTTCTCTGAAGTAATACAACAATGTGAACTGCAGATCAACCCTAAACTGACCTTAGAGCTTTTGATATCTACAACTGTATTCAGCAAGAAAAAGTGAAGGTAAGCATGGTGGTAATAGGGTCTCTGCTGGGGGCCTCTTGCTTACCATTTGTGATAGACGAACCTCCTTTGTCTGACCTGATCTCAATTGGGAAGTTAAAATCACAGAGTTGAGCTGTTTCTTTTCTTTTTCTGTGTAATCATCATGAGACTTGTGTTGCATATTTTTTCCACCACTCCCTTACTGTACTCTAGCACTTTCCTTCAGATGGTAAAGTAAAACAACAACAACAACTAGAAAAACCCACCTAACATAAGTGTTCATTGTTCTCATCCCTTTTGGAGTAGGAGGAATGAATGATAGTTACCTCTAGTTGGCAATCTTGTGAAGTCTAACCCCATGAAATGTTCACTGATAATTATGTAACAGCTGAGGTAGTTCAAGTGACTACCTCAGTTGCTTAACATCAAGGATTTGGTTGAAATGCAGTGCCATCTTTTCCTGAAGGAATAAATAACTTATGAATACATATAGTTTCCATCTTTCAAATGGCTTTGTGTTTTGAAAGTTCATATGTAAGTCACTTTTATGATATGTTGGATCCCAAGTACTCTCATATAAATGACACATCACTTTCTATGGCAGCCCAAGGGCTTGTTTAATCAATAGCATTTAGCATGTTATATATTCAAAGTTAACAAGAAAAAATTAAAGGGTAATCATGTATAACTATTGCACTTATTTATAGATGATATATAATATCAAATTTTCTTTTCAGTTTTTAGTTTTCCTTTTCATTTTTTGTACATTTTTTCTTGTAAAAATTCTGAACAAAGGAGTTACAGTTACATGAGCAAAGGAATGAGTACATTTCCTCTTGAGCATTGTTGCTCCTCTTTGCTTTCCCTCCAGGATCCCTTCCATACTTCCTCCATACCTACCCACCCCCACCGAAGTTGTAAAGTTCATTTTCAACATAGTGTCTTGTACATCTCATTGTTACAATGGGTCAACCTGTATCCTTATTTAAGCATTTTGTTTGTTCCCTTACCCTCCCCGAATTAGAGAAGTGTATATACAAGATGCTGAGCACTGACATCAAATACAGTGAAAACAGGGGTTATACCATGTGGGAGGGGGAAACATACAAAGCAAAATAGTATTTAGAGTAGCTTTTGACATGTTGAAGTATGATTAAACAAAAAAATCAAAGGAATTAATAAATCTTTTAAAATATCTTAAATGACTGATTATGCTTGAAAAAATAGTGGATGCAGATGTTAAAATACACGAGTTTTCACTAGATTATTAGGAATATACAAATGAAGAGGAGGGGAAAATGCAATCAAGAATCCAATGCATATCCTACAAATTTCAGAAGGGGAAAAGGGGTGGGTTAGAAGAGAGGGATGGATGACAAAGTTGATAGGTGTGACATTGATCAAAATATATATATATATATATATATATATATATTGTGAAAATACTGTAGAAAGGGGTTACAAGTACATGGACAAGATAATGAGTACATTTTTTATCAAGCATTGTTGCCTCCTCATTTGTTTCCCCTTCACATCCCATCTTCCCCCACCCTTCCACCCAACCCTCCTACCCCCCCCTCCACCAAAGTTGTAAAGTTCATTTTCGACATAACGACTTCTATGTCTCATTGTTGCGATGGGTCCTCTTGTATCCCTATTTAAACGATTTGTTTTTTCCCTTCCCCTCCACAAATTATAACAACATCAAATACAGTGAAAGCAGGGGTTACATCATGGGGGAGGGACATACAAAGCAACAAAGAAATAATCTTATGAATGTGTTAGAAATTATCGCATGAAAGAAAAAAAAAACATTTGAATACATATCTTAAGGTTCATTTCCCTAACATCAACTTACCTGACCTTTTCTGCTTGACTCAGACATATATATTGTATTAATAAACTGGCTTGTTAAGTAGTAACTCCTTTGTTTGGCTAATTAAGGATAATTTTAAAAGAAATATTTCTAATGAAAAGTCTAACATAAAGGCAGGAAATTTGGAACTCATAAATGACACAAATAAGTGAGACCTACCTTTAATTCTGAAAGCATGAAATTTTCTCAATCACAAAAGTAAAAGGTCTTATTTATTTCTCTAGGATTATGCCTTTCTCTGTGTTACAAGTTTTCTTTTTCTCTTAGCACCCACGTAGAAGAGGAAAGGTGTTATACCTTTTCTTCCCCATTATCAGCGTCATGGTTTAAACCCCTGTAACAAAAGACAGGTTAAGAAGAGAAAAGTCTAGCAAATTTATTTAATCAACATTTTATGGGACGTGAGAAACTTCAGAAATAGAAACCTAATACTCCAGGGAAAACAGTTTATTTTTATGCTTAGATTCATTGAAGAATGGATAACTAAAAATATGATAGGACAGAAGGTAATAAAGAAGATGGTAATAAAGACGACAAAAACAGAAAGTATTAGCTGTTCAAATTATTCTTGTCCTGTCTTACAGCATTTCTTCCAGGGATGGGCAGGACCATGCTGAAATGAATCTACATTAGAGAAAGGAAAAGTGGAAGACAGTGATCTTTCTAATTTTTATAGGTTTCTTTTGGACAGAAGATTTGGGGTAGGGAATTTGGCCTCTACAACTCACTTCAGGGCAGAAAGAACATCAGGGGACAAAAGGGAAAGAAAAGTAAAGAACATGTTGCTGCTGAGGTCTCCTAAAGTCTTAATTCAAACTACTCAGTATGCTAAGGTATTCTATGTTGAGACACCATATTCTGAGTTCTCTGTCTGTATCTCTTTCTCTGATTCTATACCTGTCTCTTTCTGTCTCTCTCTGTGTCTCTTTGTAGTTAAATAATTTACAGACAGCTTCAACAAATTATACTTAATTTATGTGCATGCTTAGTTGATGAAATACTATGAATCTCAAACACATTTAAATAACACATTTGGAATTTCAGTTATGAAGAAAGAGAAATAGGATAAGATCTCCCTTAAAAATACAAGAGTGGAAGGAACTTTACACTGCCTGAAGGTTTGATAATTTGAGCCTATAAACACATCATAATAGGCTGGGCACTAGTGGCTCATACCTGTAATCCTAGCTACTCAGGAGGCTGAGATCTGAAGATTGCAGTTCAAAGCCTGCCTGGGCAGGAAAGTCAGTGAGACTCTTATCTCTCACAAACTACTCAAAAAGCTGGAAGTAGCACTATGACTTATGTGGTAGAGCACTAACCTTGAGTACAAAGAGCTAAGGGACAATGCCCAAGCTCCGATTTCAAGCCCCATGACCAAAAAAATATCCTAAGACAAATAGCCAAATTTATGAATGTACAAAGCACCAGAGTCAAATACTATGAAACACTAAGAAACTTATAGTTGAAGTGGAAATATTGTTTCGTAGAGGAAATGGAATTGGGGTCTGTAGGCAGTTTGAATGAAATGTATATAGTTTTATAAGCTTTATTCTGCCTTTTGTTGCCAGTCCTGGGGCTTGAACTCAGTGCCTGAGCACTGTTCCTGAGCTTCTTTTTGCTCAAGGCTAGCCACTCTACCACTTGAGCCACAGTGCCACTTCTGGCTTTTTCTGTTTATTTGGTGCTGAGGAATCGAACCCAGGGCTTCATTCATGCTAGGCAAGCACTCTACCATTAAGGCACATTCCCAGCCCCTTTATTCTGCTTTTTAAAGATTGTTTTGAGCACTCAGTATTTTGTAATACCATATGAATCTTAAAATTTTATTTCTATTTCTGTAAGAAAAGTTTCTATGATTTTGCAAAAGTATGCATTGAATCTGTAATATTTTTGTTAGTACAGATGTTATAACAATACTAAGGGTTTATTTCTGATCTTTTCTAATCTGCAAACACAAGGTATTTTATTTCTGTGGATTTTTTGTTTCTTTCATCTAAGTATTATATTTCCAATGGAAACTCTTCCACTTCCCCTATTAGGCTTATCACTAATTACTTTTTATTATCTGCATGATTGTAATTGAAATAATTTCTCTAATTTCTTTTACAGATATTTCAGGTAGTTCTCTAATCTATCAGTATTTTAACACAGCAAAATTCAACTCATTTTTTTTCTGTCACTATTGATAGTTACTGCCCTTTGATTGAGAATTTGTCCTTATTAATATTAATCCTGTATTTTTTAACTTTACATGCATTTATCAATGTATTGTTGCAATATATTTTAGTGTCTATCTAAAGGTCTTTCTATATTCGTTGACGCTTTAAAAGAAGTCAGTTTGTCTGTTAAATAACTCCAAATCTCTGTGTTTTACAAGAAATGTTTTACATATCATGTTTAATTCAAATATGGGTCAGCCATGACTCTCTCTATGTACTACCATTATTCAGGAACCACACCAAAGAAGCAGCTTCTGCCTGCAACATCCTATTCTTGTAGTGAAAAGCAAAGAGTAAGAATCTGGATGAATTCACTTACTTTTTCCCCTGACAAATCAAATCTGTTGGGTAAGGTAAATAGCACTAGTGAGAAATGAGGCCATAAGAGTCACTGCAAGTCAAACAGGGAAAAAAATGTATAAAACCTCTTACTGAACCAAAGAGTTAACAAATGAGAAAAAATGTACAACCTAACATATTTCACTTTCTTAGTCACAAATATCCATTTTGCTTTGTCTTAAAACTGGAATTTTAGATTATAAGCATAATTCCAGGGGTTTCACATGATCAAGTTTGGCAACCTTCCCTCTCACATGTAATTAAGAGACAAATAGTGGTTAAAGACAAAGAAAGGAGTTTTCTTATACAGTACAGGCAGGTATGCTGCAGGAAGAGGCAAAATCATTTCAGTTCTTCTCTGGGTATAGACATGAATTTTAGGTTTAAGTAGAAAAAGAATTAGGGCAGTGTTGAGAGGTATGCATAAAGAGTCAGTGTGGCCCTTTTGATCACTCTCTCAGTTCTGGTAGTGAGAGACAGTCCAAAAAATTATTCTCTCTGCAGAAGTTATCATTCTCATCACTTAAGGGAACCAATGTTTCCCATGAGGTAATTATCCCTGCTTCATCATTATAGATATTTTTTCTCATTTAAAGAGTGGTCTGTCTTGTGAGATTCTGTTGATCCTTTCTTTGAAGGCAGTTTCTGCTTTTGTCACAAACATGTTATTAACTAGTACTGTCCTTTCTTGATTCAAAGGTAGCTGCAAGTGGCTGCAGAGAGAATATTTCAACATAAAGACAGATACAAAATAAACGCATGCAGAGATAACAAGTTTTTATCTTTCATTTAGTTAATTCATGGATGGAAGGAAAGTATCTGTTATACTTCTAGTTGTTAAAAAGGGATTTTAAACTGCAGTATTTTTGTCTTTTTGGTACTGGGAATGGAACCCAGGATGTTGCCTTGCTAGGCAAGAATAAATTCTTTAGGAAGGAAAAGTCAGAGTTCAACAAAATAAGCACCAGGAAACAGATACTTCTAAGTGGTGGAGTGGGGCCAAGCAGAGAAGAGTAGACAAGAGGAAACGTGGGGAAAATACAGTCAAGAATCCAATGTATACACTGCAAAATTAAGAAAAGTAAGCAATGAGTTTAGAAGGATGGGTGAGAATGTTGAAAGGGATATCATTGATCAAGATGCATTGTATTCATAAAATGCTTTGGTAATGTCACCCCCTTTGTACAACTACTTGAAGATAATAGAAAAGGAAAAAAAACTTTCAAGAAAGCTTCCAAACATGACCACACTGTTGGCGGAAATGCAAACTTGTTCAACCACTTTGGAAGACAGTATGGAAGTTCCTCAAAAGACTAAACAGAGCTTCCCTATGACCTAACAATTTCACTCCTGGGGATTTGCCCAAATGAGTACAAACAAAGCCACACTAAAGCTACCAGCACAAACATGTTCATTGCATTATTTTTTACCACAGCCAAGATATGAAACCAACCCAGTTGTCCCTCAGTAGATGAATGGATCAAGAAATATACAATGGAATTCTATCGACAATGGAATTCTACTCATACATCTGAAAGAAAAAATTTGTACCATTTGAAGGAAATGGAAAGACTTGGAAAAAATCATATTAAGTGACATAAGCCAGATCCAAACATACATAGGTTATGTGGTATCCAACATTTGTTGCAGCTAGAATGCATCTACAGATTTACAAGTAAACACACTGCATGGTAATACACACATACACATATATATATGTATATATATATATGTGTTATATATGAATACATAATAATATATAATATATAAATATATAAATGTTATTTATAACCTTTACATGCTATATATGCCTTATATACCATATATGTATATATGTATCATATATCATACACATAATATATGTATCATATATCATACATATCATGTATAACATTTCATACAATTTTCATAAAATATTATATATAACATGTTATATATGATAATGTTATATATTATATATATTTATGCTTGATTATATATAATACATACATACATACATACATGCTGGGAACATGTTAAATTATACAAGTCTCTCAGAATGATACTAAAAGAGGATATTCTTAGGAGAGGATCACAAAGTTACAATAGCTATGTGCATTTGATCATATAAAATAATATTTAACAAAGTTTACTCCAAGAAATGGAAACATGAGGTTTCTTTTTACCTTTGGTGATGTTTTAGTTTTCCTTTTCTCTTACTGGTTCATTAATCTGTCTTTGGGAGGGTGAGTGGGGCTCATAAATAGTGGGATACAGAAAGGATGAGGCACAGAAAGGGTGAATAAATGAAGCAGTGATACTGGACACTATGTTGAAAATGAAATAGAGAACTTGTGGGTGGGAATGAGAGGGAAAAACCTGGGAGAGAGCAAGTGATGGAGTGTCTTTGTTCAAAAAGAAATTGATTGTGTTATATAACTGTAACTCCTCTGCATATCACATATACAATAACAATAATTTTTTTTAAAAAATTCAAAAACTTCAAAAAAATTTCAGAATCAAGCAATCAAAGTGAAATTCTAAAAGTTTCTGTTTATCATCTATGTGTGACTTTTTTTCTTAATATAGCAAACTGAATTGAAGACAATTTTCAAGCATCCCAAATGTCTGACACACAAAGACAGAGCAATATATATTTAAATTAGGGAAGTATAACTTTCAGTCACTTCCTGGTCAATAAGAATTGTGAAGTTTTGTTGGGTAAAAGTTCTAGTTAGGAATAATCCTTGATTATGCTCCAGTTATGTTTTCTGGGAGAAGCTTTACAGGCAATTGTTTTTGTTCTGTGTTCTAACCCACATAGATAATTCATTTTCTAGCATCCTTCCTTAGCTACTTCTTAAGAGAACCTAGAAAATATGTGCTATTATGCTTTAACCATTTTAATGAGCTAATAGCTTCATTTCTAATTACTTTTCTACACTTGGAGATAATTTGAATTTGTTAGGCTTTTGTGATGCCATCTTATCAATCTGTTTACTCTAAGCCATTTTATTTGAAGGATTCATTGTTATCTAAATTGAGAGTTTTCATAGCATACATATTCTTGATTGGTCTTTGCCAGAGGCTGAGTCACAATTACCTTAATTGGCTTTTGTTACTCAAAGCTTTTCTCTTTTTTTGGGGGGGGGATTGTTTTTACTTTTTTTTATTATTATTACAACGGTGAGGTACAGAGGGGTTACAGTTTCATAAGCCAGGTAATGAGTACTTAGTTTTGTACATTGTCATCCCTTCCTTCACTCTCTCCCATTTTTTCCTCCTATCTCTGCCCACAAATTGTATAGTTCATTTTTAACATTGTGTCTAGTGAGTATCACTGCTACATTTGATTAGCCTTTATCCTTCCATTTCAAAGCATTTCTTAAACTTCTCTTTTTGTTGTTTGATGCAAGGATCAATTGTACTTATCATATTGCTTTTGTCTCTTCCAGGATTTTAAAGATTATCTCTTTCCTATATCACTTCAATAAATTGTACCACTAAACAAACAAATCACCCTTCTAATATGATCATTTCTGTCTTATTTACCTAAAACATTGTTTAATTACTGTACATAATATCTCCCTTCTAAGCTACCATGGGAGACAATTTTTTAAAAAAATATCTTTCATTCTGTGGATTGCCAATTTTTCATTCTCTGATGACAGTTCTCTTGCTTTCCACTATCTGAGTCCAAAGACAATGGCAGATATATAGTATTTTGGCTACGATACAATTGTTAACATCTACATTAGTCAGGTTTACTGATAACAACTTTATTTCTTAGGCGATTATGATGACAGAATTTGAAATTTACCACATTTTATGTTGGCTATATTTATTTTTTCCAACACTTAATCTATTTAGGCATGGTAGAGAAGACATGCCCCTTCATCATTTAAACCAGACAAGTGCCTGGATGCCATGGAACTGGAACTTAAGTGAGCATCTGTGACTCCAGAACCTAACACTGTCCATGTACCTTTTAAAAGCAGATATTGCATAAGTTAGAATACCAGCTTCTTCAAATACTTGTGGTATGTCTGAGAAATATACATGAAGTCATTTGCATCAATGTCCTCATCTATAAAGTAAGATTAATTAATAGGACTAAAATTAAAGAATTTTTATAGCAACAAATGAGTAAAGCAGCCATATAGAATAAGCTACATCAGATGCCAGTGACGTATTAAGAAAAAAATAATGAAATCATCAACACTATTAGTTAGCAGATGAAGAATATTGGGGATAGTGTCGAGTGAGATATCAGGAGATATTATAATTTAAAATGCGAAAAACGTTAAGTGAACAAAAGTTAATCAGTGTCTTAGATACAGGATTGCATTAGAAATTTTATTGCATAATATTACTCTACGAATCTGCTGCTTTGTACTTTGAAAATACTATTCTAGAAATATAGAAGATGTGGTATGGAGATGCAATATGAGAGTAGAGCACTTGGTGAGGCCCTTGGTTCAATTCCATCACCTCAAAAAATTATAAAAAGATACTTTGGCAAAGTAGCAGGGTGTAAAATTAACCCTCAAAAATCAATGGCTTTAATGTATGCCAACAATGAGAAAAGCGTGGCTGAAATCAGGAAAGCAAATCAATTCGTAATAGTCCCACAAAAATAAAATAACTAGGAATTAACTTAACCAAAGGAGTGAAGGACCTCTGTGATGAAACTTTAAAAACTTGAAAAAGGAAATGAAAACAGACCTTAGAAAGTGGAAAAACCTCCCACGCTCCTGGATTGGAAGGATCAACATCGTGAAAACGGCAATACTTCTCAAGACTATCTACAAATTCAATGGGATACCTATCAATATTCCAACCTCATTCTTCAAGGAAATAGAAGAGGCAATCCAAAAATGCATATGGAACAATAAAAGATCGCGAATAGCAAAAAAAAGATCCTTAAAAGAAAGAGAAGTGCTGGAGGAATATTAATACCAAATTTCAAACTCTACTACAAAGCCATAGTAATCAAAACGGCTTGGTACTGGCAAAAGAACAGACCTCAGGACCAATGGAATAGAATTGAAAACCCAGAAATGAACCTATAGACACATAGCCATCTAATCTTTGATAAGGGAACTCACAAAATAGAATGGAAGAAAGACATCATTAAATGGTGCTGGCAAAATTGGTTAAATACCTATAGAAAACTAAAGTTAGGTCCTTATATATCACCCTGCACCAGAATCAACTCCAAATGGATCAAAGACCTCGGAGTCATCACAGATACTCTGAAAACATTACAGGATGGAATAGGAGAAACCCTAGGTCTCCTTGGCACAGGCTGAAATTTTCTCAATAGAGATCCAGAAACACAAGAAATCAAAGAAATGTTGGACAAATGGGATTGCATGAAATTGCAGAGCTTCTGCATGACAAAGGACATAGCTAGCAAGATCAATAGAAAGCCCATAGATTGGGAGATCTTCACTAGCCATACAATGGATCAGGGTCTCATATCTAAAATATACCTGGAACTCAAAAAATTAAATCCCCCAACAACAAATCTTCAAAGAAACAACTACCCCATAAATAAGTAGGCTAAAGACTTAAAGAGAAACTTCTCTGAAGAGGAAAGAAGGATGGCCAATAGACACATGAAGAAATGCTCAACCTCTCTAACCTTAAAAGAAATGTAAATCAAAACAAAATTGAGATACCAACTCACCTCAGTTAGAATGGCTATAATCAAGAATTCTAATAACAACAGATGCTGGTGGGGATATGGACAGAATGGAACCCTATTGCATTGTTGGTGGGAATGTAAACTTGTTCAAACACTTTGGAAAGTAGTATGGAGGTTCCTCAAAAGACTCCACATAAAGCTCCCCTATGACCCAGCAATATCACTTTTGGACATTTACCCAAATGATGACAAACAAGACCATACTAAAGCTACCAGCACAACTATGTTTATTGCAGCATTATTTACCATAGGTAAGATATGGAATCAACCCAGATTTCCCTCCGTAGATGAATGGATCAAGAAAATGTGGTCTATATACACAATGGAATTCTATGCCTCCATCAGAAAGAATGACATTGCCCCATTAGGAAATGGAAAGACTTGGAAAAAATTATATTAAGTGAATTAAGCCAGGCCCAAAAAACATAGGTCCCATGGTTTCCCTTATTTGCAATAACTAGGATATGTTTGAGACAAGCTGAAAAGGTCAAATAAGTTGATATTAGGTGAAATTAACCCCAAGATAAGTATTCAAATGTTTTTTTTCTTTCTTGCAATTATTTCTAACATATTTATAAGATGATTTCTTTGTTGCTTTGTATGTCTCTCCCCACGATATAACCCCTGCTTTCATTGTATTTGATGTGGGTATAATTTGTGGAAGGGAAGGGCAAAAAGAAACCGTTTGAATAGGGATACACGTGAACCCATTGCTACAATGAGATGTACAAGTCGTTATGTCGAAAAACGAGCTTTACAACTTTGGGAGGAGGGAGATGGGAAGGGATGGGAAGGGGAAACAAAGGAGGAGGCAACAATGTTTGATACGAAATGTACTCATTACCTTGCCAATGTAATTGTAACCCCTCTGTATGGTATTTTCACAATAAAAAATTTAAAAAGTAAATTACAATAAGAAACTAACAAAATGTGGAAGTAAGAGAAGAGGGGAGGCTAAAGGCTGATGTGAGTTTTGTTTTATATAAACGAGTTTTTTATATCTTTTAAATTCAAATTATTAAACTACTGTTAAGAAATAGCATTCATACATGACAGATCACCTCCAAATGAGGATACTTACCAATAATAGTCAGGAGGCTCCTTGGAGACAGACTAATCGTCTCATCTAAAATGAGATTGCTCCTCTCAATTGATGACAAGGATATCTTTGAAACTCATGAGAACAGGAGCTGAGATTATGATCAACCATGCCATACCTGTAACTGGTGAGCTCGGCATACCTTTACCCCTTTCTCTATTTAAATTTAATATTCATGTTGCATCTCCTTTATGTGTACTATTTCTTTTATAAAATACTTTACTGTCACTTTCACTGCACTTTCATGTTATTTGAATTCTTCTTAGTATATTTAAGAACAGAGATTGACTTTCCCATAACAAATATCATCCTAAAATTTAATTTATTGTTCTCATTTTTCAAATATTTTCATGATCACTTATATCCTTAAATAAGACACCCTCATATTTGTAACACATATGCATGTATATGTACATATATTTCACAACTTGTTTTTGACCAGTTTTAGCTTATTTAGATTCATCCTTATTTGTATATTTTGCATAGTTTTAATTTTTAATACACATTTTAATAAATGGGAATGAATAAATTGGAAGGCTCTAAATTTTTGAAAGGGGTATAGAAATTCATTATAAATTTGCTGAGCAAAAGATTAAAAACATACAAAGGACTCTGTGTGAGCATGATAGGGAGAGAGAGGAGACAATCCAAAAGTTTATACAGGAATATCATAAGCATGAGGAAGCTACTCAAAAACTGATAGAGGATTTAGGATGAGAATACACAGAGATCACTAAAGACATTCATGGAATCCATTAACAAAGAGCTCAAGGAAGTCAGGGAGACCACAAAGGGAATGCTGAATGGAACCCAACAGAAGGAATGGGAGTCCAAGGAAACCATAACCAATCAACTAAGTGATTTGAGAATAAACACTGACACCAAATTAAGGAAGTAAAGAAGTTCATACAAGATCTAAAACAAAGCTTCAACAAAGAATTTGAAGCCATCAAAGCTGACCAATTAGAAGGAAAAGAGATAAAAAACAAAGTAGAAAGTCTTGACAGCAGGTTAGACCATGCAGAAGATCGAATCTCAGGGATTGAAGACAGCCTAGATATTACAGAGAAAGAACACACAACCATCCAAGATAAGTCCAAGAAATATGATAGATCTATCCAACACTTGGAAGACACCATCAGAAGGCCTAAATTAAGGATAATGGGTGTAGAGGAGCACCTAGAAACAGAAGTTAATGGTCTAGGAAATTTGTTCAACAGGATCCTAGCAGAGAACTTCCCAAACATGCAAAAAGATAGGCCTATTCAGATACAAGAAGCTTTTAGAACCCCAAATAGACCAGACAAGAATAGGACATACCACCATCACATTATAATCCACACTGGATCAACTCAGACCAAGGAAAAGATCCTTAAACCTGTCAAGGAGAAAAGATTAATCACATATAAAGGGAAACCAATTAGAATCACCTCAGATTTCTCAGCAGAGACAAAGCAAGAAGAGCCTGGAATGATGTATGCCATGCCCTAAAGACAAACAACTATCAACCCAAACAACTATACTGTACCCAGCTAAACTCTCCTTCATAACTGAAGGCCAAATAAAAACTTTCCATATCAAAGAAAAATTGAAACAATACATCTCCACCAAACCAGCCCTACAAAAGATTCTTAAACATGTCCTACACATAGAAAACCAAGAAGACCACAATAAAGGCCAAGAAACAGCACCCAAACTGAGAATCCAAGAACCATAGGAAGAACCCAGTTTCTGCAACCACCAATAAGGTGGAAAACATGGCAGGAACTCCCCAATGCCTCTCAGTCCTATCTCTTAACATTAATGGACTTAACTCTCCAATTAAGCGACATAGACTGTCTAGTTGGATTAAAAAACAAGATCCTTCTATCTGCTGCCTTCAAGAGTCACATCTTGCCCATAAAAACAAACACATTTTCAATGTTAAAGGCTGGAACAAAATCTACCAAGCAAACATCCCCCATAAACAGGCAGGAGTTGCAATCCTAATATCAGATAAAATAGACTTCAAATTAAAATTGGTGAGAAGAGATAAAGAAGTTCGCTACATACTAATTAAGGGATCTCTCCTTCAGGAGGATATTACAATTCTAAATATCTATTCGCCAAACAATGGAGCACCCAAATTTATCCAAGAAACACTACTTTCCCTCAAATCCCATATAGATCCAAAGACATTAATTGTTGGGGATTTTAACACACCACTCTCCCCACTAGATAGATCAACTCGGCAAAATCTCAACAGAGAAACCGCAGATCTAAACAGCTGCATAGGTCAACTAGATTTAACAGACATCTACTGAACATTTCACCCAGCAGCATGAGAATGCACGCTTTTCTCAGCAGCACATGGAACATTTTCTAAAATACACCACATTTTAGGCCACAAAACAAACTTGTCTAAATTCAGAAACATTGAAATTATACCTTGCATTCTCTCTGACCACAAGTGAATAAAATTAGAACTCAAGACCAAAAGCCACCAAAGAAAGTCTGGTATCACATGGAGGCAAAACAACACACTGCTGAATCACGAGTGAGTCATGGAAGAGATTAGAAAGGAAATTCAAATGTTCATACTATTCAAAAAAAAATGAACACACAAATTACTAGCTTCTCTGGGACACAGCAAAGGCAGTACTCAGAGGCAAGTTTATAGCTCTGAACTCCTACATCAACAAATTGGAGAGACCTGAAACCAACAATTTAATGACATAGCTAAACCTCCTTGAAAAAGAGCAGCAAGATTAACCCCAATCCAGTAGATGAAAGAAATAATTAAAATTAAATCAGAATTAAATGAATTAGAATCCAAAAAAACTATAGAAAGAATCAACAAAACAAAGAGTTGGTTCTTCAAAAAAATTAACAAAATTGGCAGCCCCTTAGCAAATCTTATCAGAAAAAGAAGAGAACACACCCAAAATAATAAACTCAGAAATGAGAATGGAAACATCACCACGGAAACAACCAAGATTCAGAACATTATAAGGGAATACTTCTCAAACCTTTATGCTAATAAGTTTGAGAACTTGACAGAAATGGACCTTTTCCTAGCAAATATTGACATGCCAAAACTAAACCAAGATGAGTTAAACCATCTTAACAGGCCCATATCAAGCACTGGAATAGAAACAGCAATAAGAGAACTCTCAGCTAAGAAAAGTCCAGGACCAGATGGTTTTACAATGGAATTTTACAAGGTCTTCAAAGAAGAGCTCACACCAATACTCCTCCAACTCTTCAATGAAATTGAAAGAGAAAGCTCACTACCGAACACATTCTATGAAGCCAGCATAACCCTCAATCGACTTCAACAATTCATCCAAAAAAATCATACACCACAATCAAACAGGATTCACTTCAAGGATGCAAAACTGGTTCAATATACACAGATCAACTAATATTGAGAATAAGAACCACATGGTAATCTCAATAGATGCAGAAAAAGCATTCGACAAGATCCAACACCCTTTTATGATGAAGGTTTTGGAAAAATTAGGAATCCATGGAACATTCCTCAATACAATAAAGGCTGTATACGACAAACCTACAGCCAGCATTATACTCAATGGTGAAAAACTAAAGCCATTTCCTCTTAACTCAGGAACAAGACAAGGATGCCCACTCTGTCCACTTCTCTACAATCTAGTATTAGAATGCCTAGCTACAGCAATAAGACAAGATGCAGACATAAAGGGGATCCAAATAGGGAAAGAAGAAATAAAACTCTCCCTCTTTGCAGATGACATGATCTTATATTTAAAGAATCCCATAGACTCCACTCCCAAATTCAAAACTTTGGCAAAGTAGCAGGTTATAAAATTAACCACCCAAAATCAATGGCTTTTCTGTATGCCAACAATGAGAAAAGTGTGGGTGAAATTAGGAAAGCAACTCCATTTGTAATAGCCCCACAAAAAATAAAATACCTAGGAATTAACTTAACCAAAGAAGTGAAGGACCTCTATGATGAAAACTTTAAAATCTTGAAAAAGGAAATCAAAACAGAACTTAGAAAATGGCAAAACCTCCCATGCTACTCGATTGGAAAGATTAACATTGTGAAAATGGCAATACTTCCCAAGGCTATCTACAAGTTCAACGCGATTCCTATCAAAATTCCAACCTCATTCTTCATGGAAATAGAAGAGGCAATCCAAAAATTCATATGGAACAATAAATGACCCCAAATAGCAAAAACGCTCCTCAATGGAAAGAACACTGCTGGAGGAATATCAATACCAAATTTCAAACTCTACTATAAAGCCATAGTAATCAAAACAGCTAGGTATTGGCATAATAACAGACCTCAGGACCAGTGGAATAGAATTGAAAATCCAGAAATGAACCCACAGACCTATAGCCATCTAATCTTCCATAAGGGAGCTAAAGCAATATAATGGAAGAAAGACAACCTCTTCAGTAAATGGTGCTGGCAAAATTGGTTAACTACTTGTAGAAAACTAAAGCTAGATCCTTAGATATCACCCTGCACCAGAATCAACTCCAAATGGATCAAAGACCTCGAAGTCAAAGCAGACACTCTGAAAACATTACAGGATGGAATAGGAGAAACCCTAGGTCTCCTTTGCTCAGGCCGAAATTTTCTGAATAGAGACCCTGAAACACAACAAATCAAAGAAAGGTTGGACAAATGGGATTGCATGAAGTTGCAGACCTTCTGCATGGCAAAGGACATAGCTAGCAAGATCAATAGAAAGCCCACGGATTGGGAGAAGATCTTCACTAGCCATACAACGGACAAGGGTCTTATATCTAAAATATACTTGGAACTCAAAAAATTAAATCCCCCAACAACAAATCCTCAAAGAAACAACTGCCCAATAAATAAGTGGGCTAAAGGCTTGAAGAGAAACTTCTCTGAAGAAGAAAGAAGGATGGCCAATAGACACATGAAGAAATGCTCAACTTCCCTAGCCATAAAAGAAATGCAAATCAAAACAACATTGAGATACCCCCTCACCCCAGTTAGAATGGCTATAATCAAGAACTCTAACAGCAACAGATGCTGGGGGGGATGTGGACAGAAGGGAACCTTACTTCATTGTTTGTGGGAATGTAAACTTGTTCAACCACTTTGGAAAGCAGTATGGAGGTTCCCGAAAAGACTTCACATAGAACTCCCCTATGACTCAGCAATCCCACTTTTGGGCATTTACCCAAATGATGACAAATCAGACCATACTAAAGCTACCAGCACAACTATGTTTATTGCAGCATTATTTACCATAGCTAAGATATGGAACCAACCCAGATGCCCCTCAGTAGATGAATGGATCAAGAAAATGTGGTATATATACACAATGGAATTCTATTGTCTCCATCAGAAAGAATGACATTGCCCATTTGTTAGGAAATCGAAAAACTTGGAAAAATTATATTAAGTGAATTAAGCCAGGCCCAAAGAAACATAGGTCCCATGGTTTCCCTTATTTGCAATATCAAGTATATGTATGAGTCAAGCGGAAAAGGTCAGATAATGTGATGTTAGGAAAATGAACCCTTAGATATGTATTTTAATGTTTTTTTTCTTTCATGCATTTGTTTCTAATGCATTTGTAAGATTATCTCTTTGTTGCTTTGTATGTCCCTCCCCCACAGTACAATTTCCGCTTTCACTATATTTGATGTCAGTATAACTTGTGGAGGAGATGGGGAAAAGGAAGTCGTTTAAGGATACAGGTGGATCTGTTGGAACAATGAGAAGTACAAGTTGTCATGTCGAAAACGAGCTTTGCAATGTTGGTTGGGGGTGGGGCGTGGGGGGGGGGGAGGGGGGAGGATTGGATGGGTGGGGAGGGAGGAGGCTGGGAAGGGATGTGAAGGGTAAACAAAGGAGGAGGCTGCAATGCTTGATAAGAAATGTACGCATTATCCTGCCCATGTAATTGTAACCCCTCTATACAGTATGTTCACAAAAAAAATTAAATTAAATTAAAAAAAATTTCCTGTGCAGGAGCAATCTACAGAAAAATAAAACCATACAAATTTTAAAAGGCAACATCCTCCTGAACTGGATCATCAGTAGAGCATCTAAGTTTCTCACTCTCAGAAATGGAGAAAATGAGGTAAAACAGCACTGGAACTCTCCTTTCCAGAAGCACACAACCTTGCTATGTTCCAAACCCATGAAGTCAGTCTCCTAAAGCTGACTGAGTAGTTTTATTTGAAAGTGAAAAAAACAGTGAAATGGATTTATTTTACAAAGAAGGATCCCAGAACAGTGTTTTCCCTAACTCCCTTTTTTAACAATTAGAGTTAATAGTGATCATTCAAACATTGCTATGAAAAAAAGCCAGTATATCAATAACTACATTCACTAACACCAGCAGCCAAAGCTCAAAGAAGCCAAATTCTTTACTTACCTTTTTTCAAATATTTGTTGTTGGAATATATCTAATTAGTGGAATTTAATTCACAGCAGAAACACTAGCTGTGTAGAAATGTGAGATGTATAGCTTTTAGTTACCCAGCATGGGCAATTCAGGAAGGAGTGTGAGGCTGAATCTATGCAACAATAAGCTGCTAGTTATAAAAGCCTTTAGGCAAAAGTTTTACTGTCTTTTATTTAAAATAGAAGAATTAGGCTAATATAATCTGAAGTCACTTATCAATCATTAAAAGTAGTTTAAGAAGACAGATAACCTCATCACATAAGATGAAATGTATTGGAAATACCTAGAAGCTTTCCTTCATTTAAAAAGAAAATCCATGGCTATACTTGGTGATATACATATATAAGCTAAGTTACATGGCAGAGATGTGAGAATAACAATTTGTGAAAAACCCAGGTTAGAAAAAAGTTCATGAGACCGTATCTCAACAAATGAGGGTGGAATGCTGCTATGTACCTATAATCCTAGCTATGCATGAGGTGGAGGTAGGAAGATTATGGTTTGTGGTTGGCCCAGGCAATGAGAGATCCTGACTAAAAATTCAGTAAGCAAAAACAGGCTTAAGGTAGGGATCAAGTAGTGGAATGCTTAAAAATGCCCTGATCTTAAACCACAGTGCCTCCAAAATTCAAATTTAAGAAAACCACAGTTATCATTATTGTAGAGAAAATGTCAGATATATGAGCAAGTTAATCAATTCCACAAGGAAATAAGTTGGTAAGTCCAGACTTTGGAAAGTTGTCTAGGAATAATAATTAGTCCTTTAGTAAAATATAGACTAATTAGTAAAATAAGGATTCATACAGACTAAAAGAGACAGAAACGTACCAACTAAAAGTCAAGCAAATTACTGTCAAAAGTCATTTTGTTAATGTATTATATCCTTTCAAAGGGTTAACTTTAATTGTATCACAATAAAGATGTTAAGACTTAGAAAAGATATAGGAGTATAGGCTTGAATTCAATATTGTATAATAGCAAAATACCATATTCAATACCATTATGTGCCCCAAGGGTACTATGATTACATTAAAATGTGCTTATCAATTAAAGATGTATTGGATTATTTTTCTATTGTTGCGCATCAAATTACCACAATATAGTTATAACTACAACAGCTTTAGCTAAAAGGCTGAAGGGCAATGTCCTTTGCTGCCTGGAGATTCTGTGGTTTGTTTGAGGCTCTATAAGGTAACTAATTAATCTCCTGAACATTTCCACTGACTGGATACTCTAACCTTTTGATCCTTTTTGAGATTTTTAACAAAAGACTGTTTTTTTTTTTATATTGTGGAAATACCATACAGAGGGGTTACAATTACATGGGCAAGACAGTGAATACATTTCTTATCAAGCATTGTAGCCTCCTCCTTTGTTTCACCATACCATCCCTTCCCTTCTCCACTCCCCACCTTCACACCCTCCTCCCACCCCCTACCCTCCCACCCCCCATCCCACCAAAGTTGTAAAGTAAGTTTTTCGACATAATGTCTTGTACATCTCATTGTTGTATTGGGTCCACCTGTAACCCTATTTAAACAGTTTGTTTTTTCCCTTCCCCTCCACAAATTATATCAACATCAAATACAGTGTAATCAGAGCTTATACCCTGGGGGAGGTACATACAAAGCAACAAAGAAATCATCTTATAAATATGTTGGAAATAATCCCAAGAAAAATAATTTGAATCCTTATCTTGGGGTTCATTTCGCCAAACAACAATTTGTCTGACAGTTTCTGTTTGTCTCAGACATATACTAGTAATTGGAAATAATTCTATGCCTCCATCAGAAAGAATGACATTTCCCCATTTGTTAGGAAATGGAAAGACTTGGAAAAAATTATATTAAGTGAAGTAAGCCAGGCCCAAAGGGCTGTTTTTGAAGTAAACTATTTTAGCATCTTTTGCCTTCTACTTACACTGAGAAATTAAACTTTTTAGTTTGCCCTCAATTTTTCTCTTTTACTCCACATTTTGTCAAAAGAATCAGAACAAATCAGGATTTCCCCTTTAGCAAGATATTTGTAAATCTCCTCAGCAAAATGCCAGTTTATTAATAATACATTGTTGCCTTTCAAAACACTTCAGGAGAAATTTTTGCTAAACCTAAAATTATTTTACAAGGATATTTCATCCAATTTCCAGGAAAATATTCTTCCATTTTATTCTAAGTACTCACCATCACTAAGGGTTTCTAACATTCTGTCCAAGATGAAGTAGGCTTCTTTTAGAACAATTTAGTCATTCTCTGTCTTGCTCTTCAAAACATTTCAAGACATTACTCGTCGACTAAATTTTAAAGTATGTATTATGTAACATGACATTTCTGAATAGGAAATTTGGATTAGCTTTTTAAAGCTTTTTTTCAAAAGAGCTTAGAACAACAACTTTTGGTTAGCTCATAGTTGTATAAGTTCAAAACCTATAGCTGGGCTGTTTTATTTGTTGTTTTGGAAGAATGTCTCACTATGTAGCTGAGGTTGGCCTTGATCCTCCTATTTCTGCCTGCTGAGTAGTACAATTGTTGGTATGTGCAACCATATCTGGATAGCTGGGGGGTTTTTTGCTCAAAATTTGACAAAATTGAAATTACAAGATGTAGGCAGAGCTACAATATTCTGTGATGACAAGGAGAAAGAATGATCTCATAAAAATCCAAATCTTCAGCAGAAGTTCCATTTGTTTGTAGTAGCAAAGTCACATTTAACTTGTGATTACTGAGGATAATTCTCAGGTCCAAAATGTATCTATTTTTCCTACAATATGGTTCCCTCAATCTTGAAATCTTGTATCAAGAGCATATACTTTATATGGATCTACTCTTCTAGTTTCTTTCTTTCTTTTTATTTTTCTTTTTTCTTTTTGCCATTCCTGGGACTTGAACACAGGGCCTGGGAACTTTAACTGAGCTCTTTTATTCTCAAGGCTAGCAGTCTATCACTGGAGCCACAGCACCACTTCTGGGTTTTTCTGTTTATGTGGTACTGAAGAATTGAACCCAGGGCTTCATGCATGCTAGGCAAGTACTCTACTACTAAACCACATTCCCAGCCTCTTTTAGTTTCTTTTAAAGAGCAGTTGGATCCAGTGGTATTCTTAAACCACTCATACAGATTTACTTCACAGAGCTCCCCTACTATTTCAGATAGAACTTTGCTAGTGTTACTAGGATAATAAGATTCAGATTTATCAGGCCTCTCTGAAGAATCATCTCCAACTAGAAACAACAAAGGCCTTGAATAAATGGAGAGTTTAAAATTTGTGACTAATGTGAAATACTTGCATAGATGATAGTCATCCTTCCTTAAAAGGAAGGCTTCTACTTTCTCTAAAATACTAGTGTACACATAGCACGAAGTATTGGCAATAACAAAAATGCTACTCTATTCTGCCTGTCAATAATCACTTGCCATTAGTTACCCATCATCACACAGGCTAAGGAAGTTATGTCTTATTAGTCTTGAATGACTTGATCTGTAGTATTGATCTTTTTGCCCTGATTATAAACATGTTCCTTTTTCTAGGCTCCGTATGTTTATGTTCCTTATGAGAATGCAAATATCAGGTAGAAGCTGGCCTCTGGTGTGTCTTTCTGGGAGAGTTTTATCAGCCACTTTCTTTCTTATAATCCTGTCCCCTACTGCCTTCTTTGTAATTGCTGGCATGTGTATTGTGTCCTAAGATTTGTATGTAAGATGATTCTTCCAGCAAATTCTTGAATTTTGTTGACTTTCAGGGTTCACAAAGGAATAGGGAACCCAGTATGGTTCAGGTAATAGTCACCATGGTTTTATTGTGATAGTGCTGATTATCCTGGCTACATACAATTTCAGTCTACTTTGGCCAGGTAATTGGAAGAAGATTAAAAAAAAAACCTATGTCCACAGTGCCAATAAAATTCAACAATATCTCTGTAAGAGATATTCTTTCTTGCAATATTAGAGCAAGTCACTCTATTGCAGGCCTATACATGAACCTGTGTTGAAGGAATTATATGACAATTCTCCCTACTAATAGCTTAAGATAGGTCCAAGTTGTTTGGTATGGACTAGGTCACTATAGTTGAGGTGTAGCAGGAGGCTTCATGTCTGAATGAGAAATCTATCATTGTTTAAACTCAGCAATTCTAGCTATGGCTATGCTAATTTTTAATCACAGTGCTGTCATGTTATGTGCATCAGAGGCTTTTGTGGAAAGGAAAAGAATGAAAGTTCATGTTTGCATGCCTCTCTACTTTTATAAATGTCGTATAAAGCTGGAGATGCTTTTGATTTATTCAAACTCATATATCTATTATCCTATTGTTTAAGTCAAATCTTTCATCTCAAATTGTCCAACCTGTGAATGAAGTTATATTATGTATAAACTTCATATAACCTTTAAAATCATCCACTTAGGTTATGGAGTCAGAAGCCCAAGAATGACAAGGAAAATCTTAGTATACCAGTTTTATACTGTCCCTTCTGTCACTGTGGGATCCCACAGAAACTAGGTACCAAAGGTTGCATTGCCTCTAGATTTGAATTAGAAATCTCTATTTATTCATTGAGAGCAGGACTAAAAACCACTTGAAAGGTATATTCCAGTGGGAAAAATACAAAGAATATTTGAGTGTATGGAGAATGAAATTTCATAGGCACAGCTTAATCAAGTGATGACTTAGTCTTCAGTATTGCCTGTGATCAAGTGTGATATCATACTTCCCTTCCATTGAAGCACATCATTTAATGTTCAAATATCCTTTGTTACCTAGTAAGTTGTCATCTTATTATGGGTTATTATAACAAAATATCACAGGCTAGGTGGCTTATCTCATAGTTCTAATTGCTAGTGAATCCAAGAGCAGTGCGCTCATAGTTTTGGTGAAGGCTTGTTACCTGGTACATAGATAGTTGCCATTTTGCTATACCCTGATATGGTAGAAGGGAAATGGGTCTTTATGGAGCTTCTATAAGAGTATAACTTCCACTTATAAGGTTCAAATCTAATAAGCTAACCACCTCTTATAGGTATCATCTCTAATATCATCACATTAGAAAACAGGTGTAAACAGAAATTTGGAAAGGGAACATAAACATTTAGACTATGTCAATTGTCTTAACTGATGGTTCATATGTAGTTGATGCTTAAATTTTCACACTCCTATGTTCCTTTGGAAGTAATTTGTTAGAGTGATATGAGAGAGCTTTATGTTAATCTGCCAAACAATTTTGTTGTCATTTTAATTGTTTTGTTTTTCAAAGGCAGTAACATTGTCACTATAAAGAGGATTTTTTTTCTGGTCCTGGGGTTTGTATTCAGGGCTTGGGCACTGTCTCTGAGCTCTTTTTGCTAGCTCTCTACCACTTGAACCACAGTTCTACATTCAGCTTTTCTGTGCTTAATTGAAGATAAGAATCTTTCCTTCTGGGCTGACTTTGAACCAGGATTCTGAAATTTCAGCCTCCTGAGTCACTAGGATTACAGGTGTGAGCCACCAGTGCCTAACTGGTGACTAGTTCATTTAGTTGTCATTTTTCTAACCAGGTGACTAGACCATTGGTTGTATATATAAGTTGGTGAGAATATAGCAGAGCATGTTCATAGAAGTGACCTCCACCACTATCATCAAAGAATATAGGACAGCTTATATAGTGGAATATCCACATCCAGTATCAGCTAAAAGCAGGCCATATGCTGGTCAGATCATGTCTTTGTCCCAATGAAATACATATCTTTAATTTTGTAGAGTTGTAAGAAAGCCATTTAATATTGTTGATAGACAAATCTTTGAATCCTGCATCCCATGAAGTCTCAAGAGGAGGAGGAAAATCCTGTATGGGTCAATTTACTATTTTTGGTAAGCTAACTTTCTGTTTGTGTTCTAAGGGTGAGTCAATCATGGAATTATCAATTTATTTGGCAAGTCAATGCTATTGAGCTTGCCAAACTGATAGTTTGTAAGCACTTGAGAATGGGAAGTTCATGTCACAGTGCAGTATGTGGTACCCAAGCTGCAAACTATTTCATTTTCATCAGTACTCAATGTCAAATAAGGAGTTGCCATTTAAAAGAGGTATAACTGATGACTATTTTACGTAATTTATGTACCTCAAACTAAGAGAACAGCTACCTCATTGGAAGTGTTCTGTTTTCACAGATCCCAGTCAGTGTTTATGGGATTGTTGACTCTTATAGTTCCACAATGGGAACTGGCTTCACAGATCCCAAAGGCAATGCCTGAGGTATAGGACATGTTGAACAACTCCACAGTCTGCCACTAAAAATGTCTCCAGTCAGAACTGGGTGTCTTTTGGGATTACCTTAATTAAGTGGCCCAAGAGAACACTTAAGTGGGGCAAATGTTGCCTCCAGAACTTAGAATCCTTCCAGCTGTTGAGTCTCTTTTTTGGTGGTGGAAGCTGCCCTTGAGAATATCTTGTAACTTTTTCAAGAGTATAACCTTTATTATCAGTCCAAGTGACTTTTTGATCAGGGTTTATTGCCCAACCAGTGACAATTATTGCATCACTAAATAAATGCTACAGTGCTGTCATAAGTTTTTCAGTAAGTGTGAAAAAGGCATTAGCCAAGTTAATAATTACAGTATCTAATATCTTATGGCCTTTGGTTCACACATTGCCACTGTCTCATTGATGATAATATTTGATACTGTAGAAACCAAAGAAGAGACCTTAGCATTCAGCCCATTTTCAGTTTCCATGCCCTACAGAATAGTACTTGTATTTGAACTCTATTCCTTACGCTTGCTAGATGAGCACTCCTCACTGAGCCATACTTCTAACTCTGAGTTGTGCAGGTTATTTTTGAAATAAGTATTTCCTGCTGGTGTACATGCTTGGGCACAATTCTTCTACATTAGACTGCATGCTGGGATAACAGATATGTGACACTAAGTATAAGATTTTGTTGAGCAGTGGTCTTAGGAGCTTATTGCCTGGACTGACCTCAAACTATGATTCTCTGAGTCTCATCTTCCCAAGTATCTGGTATTACAGGTGTGAACCACTGGTTCTCATCTTCTTGGATAACATTTTTATTAACCAAACCTGGATAGAAATTGTGACTTATGTATAATGTTCCTGCTTGCATTAAGTCTTGAATCAACAAAGTAATGTCTCTCTTTGACCACCTACTTTTATGGAGGAACCCACTAGAGCTTTAGTGACTTTGGTGGCAGACAACAAAGGATATACATTTTATTGAAGTTGAAACACTTTTCTGTGAGTTGAAATATCCCTTCAGGTACAGTAATTAAATGTATGTACAGTAAGCATCCAAAATTCCATTATCTAACATAATCACTGGTGCCCTAAATATTGCCAAAGGCTCCCACCTACAATCCATGAACACCTATCTATCACAGACTATCATATTCATTCCAAAACATCCCAAAGGCATTGATTTAATTTTACCTCTGAGGAGACCTGGAAGTATTGTCATGTAGATGTTAGTATCCAAGAGTTCCATAATGTCTGAATTCTGCCCTTTCCACTTAGATCATTATATGAGTGTTAGGTCCTTCATCTATGGTGAAGCTTTGGAGCCCTTGACTGCATCCCTTTCTGATACTTGATTCAAGACATTTGGGTCTTCCATGATCCTTCATCAAACTGGTATATACAAATCAGGGTATATGAGATGTCTCTCATTCTGGTCCATGTCTTTCATTGTTTTATATTTAATTGTCCAAAAAGGACCTCATTGCAACAGTTTTAATTCAAGCAATGACTTTATTGGTTTGACATTGAGTGAAAGTATTTATTTGAGTACCTCTCACAAACTTGGATCCAAGTTTCCTGCATGGAGCTTTCCATTCCTCAGACACTGTATGTGATCCCTGAGATACCATGGGAGGTGATAATCTTTTCTGTTATTTTTCAGTACTGGGGTTTGAATTTAAGGCCTCATATTTGGTTGACAGGCACTCTACCAACTTGACCCATACACCTAGTACTTTTCCTTTTAGTTTTTTTTTAGACAGGGTCTCTTACATTTTCAAAGTAAAGTTTGCAATCATGATATTTCTAACTCCATTTCCTGAGTATTCAGGAGTTTGAGTATTATAGGAGTATTTGAGTATTGAATATTTCCTGAGTATGATAGGAGTTTGCCACCATCCCAAGGCAATACTCTTTTTCACTTATCCATATACAACCAAAGGAAGTTCAGTACCATAATTTGTCCAGCTCTCTTGCTTTTCATGACCCTTACCCTCAGCCAGCAACTCTAGATATATATGTTTTAACCATCCCATTGTAAGTTGGATTAGTAACTATGAATTAGTTACTGTCAAGTAAGTGACAACTGGCATGTCTTTGAACATTTGTGTCAACTAAACCCAGGTATTCAAATTTCCAAGGCAAACACAAGGCAGTCAAGCACTGGAAGGAACAATGCTTTACTCACATTTGTCTATTATGGCAATTGATTCCTACCACTACTGGGCAATTGGTCTGCATATAACAAGTGAACTATACATCCTTCCTCAAAATTTAGATTTAGTAGAGGAATTGGCCATTATGTCATATGGAATTCATTTTAAAAAAAGAGTGCACACTGAACCTGAAAGAAGGAACAATTTTTTTTTAGTTTCTGGATATCTTTAGTAATAAAAAACCATTTAACAATGAACAAAATGTTCAGCAAACACAAAGAAATAGAAAAAGTCAAGTTATCACAGAGAAAATGAAAACAGTGAAACTAAAGAGATACATTCCTTTTTAGTCATAAAACTGTATATAGGTTCTTGAAGAGAAATGTCAGTGTGATGACAGACTAGTAAGTCTCTTGTACTGTGTCCCTCAAATAAACATCAATTCAGTCACAGGAGTTTAGGGATTAAGGTAAATGCTGTAACACTCTCATGGATGCAAAGTCCAAGGAAAGCTGCAATGAAAATACCAATTAAATACAAGTAACAGGTATCTGTCATCTACTTTAATAATCAACACCAGAATACATATGAAATTTTCAAGATCACATAAAAGATTCACCAAAAGAAGTAATGTCAATACCAAACTTCAAACTCTACTACAAAGCCATAGTAATCAAAACAGCTTGGTACTTGGAAAAAAACAGACCTAAGGACCAACGGAATAGAATTGAAGACCCAGAAATGAACCCACAGACATATAACCACTTAATCTTTGATACAGAAGCTAAAAAATAGAATGGAAGAAAGACAGCCTCTTCAGTAAATGGCAAAATTGGTTAAACGCGTGTAGAAAACTAAAGCTAGATCCGTATATATCACCCTGCACCAGAATCAACTCCAAATGGATCAAAGACCTCAAACTCAAAGCAGACACTCTGAAAACATAACAGGAAGGAATAGGAGACATTCTACACCTCCTTGACACAGGCCAAAATTTTCTTAATAAAGACCCAGAAACGCAACAAATCAACAAAAGGATGGACAAATGGATTGCAAGAAGCTGCAGAGTTTCTGCATGGCAGAGGACATAACAAGCAAGATCAATAGAAAGCCCACAGAATGGGGTAAGATCTTCACTAGCCATACAACAGACAAGTGTCTCATAGCTAAAATATACTTAGAAATCAAAAAATTAAATCCCCCAATAACAAATCCTCAAAGAAATACACACATGCCCAATTAATAAATCAACTAAAGACTTAAAGAGAGACTTCACTGAAGAGGAAATAAGAATGGCCAACAGACATGAAGAAATGCTCAACTTCTTTTTTTAATGTTTTTTATTGTGAAAATACTGTACAGAAGGGGTACAGTTACATGAGCAAGGTAATGAGTACATTTCTTATCAAACATTCTTGCCTCCTCCTTTGTTTCTCTCCTACCATCCTTTCCCTCCCACCTCCACAACTACACTCCCCCCTCCCCACAAACCCCCCTCCCACTTAAATTGTAAAGTTCTTTTTTCAACATAGTGTCTTCTACGTCTCATTATTGCAATGGGTAAACCTGTATCCCTATTTAAACATTTTGCTTTTTTCCTTCCCCTCCCCAAAATATACGAACAATAAGTACAGTGAAAATAGGTTATACCGTGGGAAAGGAACATACAAACAACAACAAAAAATCACATGGTATATTATATATGCGTTAGAAACAATAACAAGGAAGAAAAAAAATGTGTCCTAATCTTGGGTTCATTTTGCTTAACTTCTTTTTATCTGGTCATATGCATATACCTTTTGACCTTTTTTACTTGTCCCAGACATGTACTAGTTATTGCAAATAAGGAAACCATGGACCTATGTTTCTTTGGCCATGGCTTACTTCATTTAATATAATTTTTTTCCAAGTCTTTCCATTTCCTAATACGTGAGACGATGTCATTCTTTCTGATGGAGGCATAGAATTCCACATTTTCTTCATCCATTGGTCTACTGAGGGGCTTCTGGGTTGGTTGGATATCTTAGCTATGGTAAATAATACTGCAATAAACATAGTTGTGCTGGTAGCTTTAGTATGGTCTTGTTTATGATCATTTGGGTAAATGCTCAAAAGCGAGATTGCTGAATCATAGGGGAACTCTATGGAGCCTTTGAGGAACCTCCATACTACTTTCCAAAGTGGTTGAACAAGTTTACACTCCCACCAACAATGCAGTAGGGTTCCCTTCTGGCCACATCTCCTCCAACACCTCTTGTTATTAGAGTTCTTGATTATAGCCATTCTTAACTGGGGTGAGGTAGAATCTCAATGTCGTCTTGATTTGCATTTCTTTTATGGCTCCTGAGGTTGAGCAATTCTTCTTGTGTTTATTGGCCATTCTTATTTCCTCTTCAGAGAAGTTTCTCTTTAAGTCTTCAGCCCACTTGTTTATCAGACAGTTGTTTCTTTGAGGATTTGTTATTGGGGGATTTAATTTTTTGAGTTCCAAGTATAATTTAGATAGGAGACCCTTGTCTGTTGCATGGCAAATGGAGATTTTTCTCCCAATCTTTGGGCTTTCTATTGATCTTGCTAGCTATGTCCTTTGTCATGCAGAGGCTCTGTAGCTTCATGCAATCCCATTTATCCAACCTTCCTTTGAATTCTTTTGTTTCTGGGTCTCTATTGAGAAAATTTCAGCCTGTGCCAAGGAGACCTAGGGTTTCTCCTATTCCATCCTGTAATGTTTTCAGGGTGTCTGCTTTGACTCCGAGGTCTTTGGTCCATTTGGAGTTGGTTCTGGTGCAGGGTGATATATAAGGATCTAGCTTTAGTTTTCTACAGGTGATTAACCAATTTAGGCAGCACCATTTACTGAAGAGGCTGTCTTTCTTCCATTCAATTTTTTAGCTCCCTTATGGAAGATTAGATGGCTATAGGTCTGTGGGTTCATTTCTGAGTTTTCAATTCTATTCTGTTGGTCCTGAGGTCTGTTCTTGTGCCAGTACCAAGCTGTTTTGATTACCATGGCTTTGTAGTAAAGTTTGAAATTTAGTATTGATATTCCTCCAGCACTGTTTTTCTGTTAAGGATCGTTTTTTGCTATTCAGGGTCTTTTATTGTTTCTTATGAATTTTTGGATTGCCTCTTCTATTTCCTTGAAGAATGAGGTTGGAATATTGATAGGTATCGCATTGAATTTGTAGGTAACCTTGGGAAGTATTGCCATTTTCACAATGTTGATCTTTCCAATCCAGGAGCATGGGAGGTTTTTCCACTTTCTAAGTTCTGTTTTGATTTTCTTTTTGAGGCTTCTAAAATTTTCATCATAGTGTTCCTTCACCTCTTTGGTTAATTCCTAGGTATTTTATTTTTTGTGTGGCTATTCCAAGGAGTTGCTTTCCTAATTTCAGCCATGCTATTCCAATTGTTGGCATACAAAAAAGTCATTGTATTTTGAGGGTTAATTTGAAGTATCTGATTTTTGGATGCCTCCTCTTAGACCACCAGAGACCATGATCAATGCAAACAGCAAAGAGTTGTTTATTGCAAGTTCTAGCTTGGTCCTCTGAGCACTCAGTAACTGGTGATGCTAAGAGGACCCAAGCACAAAATTAGCACAGCTTTTATAGTATTAATCAAGTTCACAAGTTTAGGGGGGTTTCACACAAGCAATTTCAGGGGGTTTCCACACTAGCAAGTTCACAAGTTCAGGGGGTTTAAGTGTACCCTGACTGTACTTCCTTTTTTCTGATGGAACACCTGGGCAACTGTTCTGTTCCTTAAGGGTGGGCAGGGTTGGTGGCAACCTGCGGTTTTCCTGAGAGCTATTTTTCTCTTTGGCAGCACAGCTCTCTTTAGGGGTTACTTTGAGGGCAGCACAGCTCAGGAGGCTACTCTGAGGGCAGCACAGCTCAGAGGGCTTAATCTTAAAATAAGTTACTTTAGCTCTTCAAATTTTATACCCTACTACTTTGCCTAAGTTTCAAATCAGGTTACTTAATATGGGAGTGGAGTCCGTGGGATGCTTTAAATAGAAAATCAGGTCATCTGCAAAGAGGGAGAGTTTTACTTCTCTTAGCCATAAAAGAAATGCAAATCAAGACAACATTGAGGTTCCACCTCACCCCAGTTAGAATGGCCATAATCAAGAAATCCAATGACAAATGTTGGAGGGGATGTTGCCAATAGGGAACCCTACAGCATTGTTGGTGGGAATATAAACTTGTTCAACCACTTTGGAAAGCAATATGGAGATTTCTCAAAAGACTACACATAGAGATCCCCTGTGACCCAGCAATACCACTTTTAGGCTTTTGTCCAAACGATCACAAACATAGCCATACTAACTCTACCAGCACAACTATGTTTATCACAGCATTATTCACCATAGCTAAGATATGGAACCAAAGATGTCCCTCAGTAGATGAATAGATCAAGAAAATGTGATGTGATGTGTGTGTGTGTATGTGTGTGTGTGTGTGTGTGTGTGTGTGTGTGTGTGTGTGTGTGTATAATGGAATTCTATGCCTCCACCAGAAAGAATGACATTGACCCATTTGTTAGGAAATGGAAAGTTTTGAAATAAAACAATTATGTTAACTGAAGTAAGCCACACCCACAGAATAGGTCATGGTTTTCCTTATCTGCAATAACTATTATATGTCTAAGACAAGCAGAAGATGTAAAAAGCTATGTACATATGACCATATAAGGTGATGGTAAGTGAAATGAACCACAAGATAGGGACAGAAGAGATTTTATCTCTCTTGCTGTCCTTGTTAATGTATTTATAATGTACTTTGTGATTTTTTTTTTAATTTCTTTGTATGTTCTTCCCCTATGGTATAACCCCTGTTGTCACTGAATTTGATTCCAGTGTCCTGCATCTTGTATATACATTTTTTCTTATTTGGGTAGGGGAAGGGAAACAACAAAATGCCGAAATAATGGTACCGGATGACCCATTGTTACAAGAAGATGTACAAGACAGTATGTGGAAAACAAACTTTACAACTTTGCAGGTGGGAGGGTGGAGTCTGGGAGTTGGGAGGAAAGGGATGGTAGGGAAAAAGAAAGGAAGGGGTAACAATGCTCAGTAAGAAATGACTCATTACGGGGCTGGGAAGGTGGCTTAGTGGTAGAGCGCTTGCCTTGCATGCCTGAGGCCCTGGGTTCGATTCCTCAGCACCATATAAGCAAAAAGAAAAAAGCCGGAAGTGGCGCTGTGGCTCAAGTGGTAGAGCGCTAGCCTTGAGCTGAAGAGCTGAGGGACAGCGCCCAGGCCCAGAGTTCAGGCCCCATAACCGGACCCCCCCCCCAAAAAAGAAATGACTCATTACCTTGTTCATGTAACTGTAACCCTTCTGTACAGTATCTTTACCATATAAAATGTATATTTAAAAAAGATTCATTAGAAGCGATCATGGTGCAGACCATAAAAATTATCAAATTAAAAGAAATAGGAATCTCACAATATCTGTCTCAAATTACAATGGAAATAGAAGAAATTAATGACAAAAATATAACTGAGTTCACCCTTTGTCCTTTGTTTCACTATTTCTGTGGGGTAATCACACTTTCCCTTGGTGTTTCATACAGAACCAATGAAACAGTGATACTCACAAGACACTATGTTGAAATGAACTTTTCAACTTGGGGGGAAAATATTAAGGGGGGAGGGAAAGTGGGAGAAGATGAGGAAGGGAGTAAGAAAGTTCAATAAGAATTGTCCTCCTTTCCTTACTTATGTAACTGTAATCTCTCTGTACATCACCTTTACAATAAAAAGCAAAATAGAAACTATAAATGGGAAATCCTCACATTTATGAATATTAAATAAAGAACATTTAAATAGCACATGAATACATTTTTCTAATTTAGGGAGGGGAAGAGTAATAACAAAATGCTGAAATAAGGACAAAGGATGACCCATTACAGTAATGATATTCACAGGACACTATGTTGAAAATGAACTTTACAACTACGGTGTGGGGAGGAGCAGTGGAGGAAGTGGATGAGGGAAGTGATAGTAGGAGAAAAACAAAGGAAGGGGTAACAAAGTTTTACAAAAAATATACTCATTAACTTTTTCATGTAACTGTAACCACTCTGTACAGCATCTTTACAATCAAATAAAAATTTAAAAAATAGCACATGAAGTGGCGCTTTTTCCTTGTGCTGAAGAGCTCAGGGATAGTGCCCAGGCCCAGAGTTCAAGCCCCACAATGGACCAACAAAAAAGCACATGAGTTAAAGAAGAAATCTAGAAGAAATTTTACTTATTTACTTTAAAATGTATTATCTTTTGATAGTTTTACAGAGGGGTTTCAATTCAACCTATCTTTCTAAGTACAATGCATTGTGATTAGTATCACCCTTTCCATTGTTCTCCTTCCTACCCCCAACATCATCACATCTCCCCCCATTCCTTCAAGTGAGGAAGAATATTTTCAAGAAATGTTGCAAATACAGAAAAAGGGTGATGAGTTTTTATTTATTTATTTATTTTTGTTTATATGATACTGAAGAAGTCAACCCAGGGCTCTATGCATGCTAAGCGAACACTCTACCACTAAGCCACATTTCCAGTCCAGGTGAAGACTTTTCTGTCTTTCAAAGGATTTTAGTTTCAGGGATCGTTTTTCTGCAACTAAAAACACATGGTTATCTCTTTCGATGGTATTTCATTGAAATCTCTAATTTTAAAACTTATAACAAAACACTCCAGGTTCAACAAATGCCTTTAAGGTGAAAAATAGTAGTGTTAGGGCCCATTTGGCTTCTTTGGGTTCCTGTTTTCACCACTCTCCAATCTCTGAGTATGTCTTATTTCACATTGGTGCATTTATTTTTGACGTTATTATTTTGTATAGGAAGCAAAAATCTTGAATTAAGATTTGATAAATATGAAGGATAAAAAATTTAGTGCATTTTCCAGATTATTTTTAGCCTACTACTGCCATCAATTCTCCACAAGGTGGCAATACAGACCTTCAAATTAGAGAGACAAAGGTGTACTTTCTCCTTCCAACATAGATTTTCTTAGATGTAATCAATTATTTAAAAATTGCTAGGAAATGAACCTGTACATTTTTAAAGCATTGTAAGAAAATGGGGCATAGTAAAGCATATAAATCTAAAACTATGTAGGTTGCTACTCTTCAATTCTTTTATGTTGAGAAGGTCTCATGAGATCTGGTGATGTTGGGCTCTAGATGATTGTTGAATATAGTACTTATAACTGACTCAAAGCCATGATGAAGCAAAGAATTATGTAACCTAGGATGTTCAGTTGAGCAATAAGATAGATAATCCTCATTCTTGACTCAATAGATCATAAAATTCTTTGGAACCCTTTAAGGGATCATTGGAAAATTTTCAGAGATTTATTTTCCCCTTTTCAGTTCACCTCAAGGGTTTAATTCCTTCTTCCTCTGGTTGGAAAAGGGGAATATTATAACCATAGGATTTTAGAACTAAAATGATCCCTAAAGATGCTGTGGTACAACTTATTCACTCTGACATTTGATAAACTAAAAAAAAATTATAAATCTTTTGCAAAATTATATATTGATATTTCCAAACCAGGTACCATACCTAGTTGATAATCTTAGCCCTCAGGTGTGGACTGTAGTGAACACAGATCCCTGATGAAATCACAATGGTGATGTAATACTTTTAAGGAAAATAATGTTATATCAAGATAGAGAAAATAAAGCTATGTCCAAATAATACTAAAAATGAACAGTTGATAACACAATGCAATAGGTGAATCCTCCATCCACTAGGAAGAAATGTCAAAGTAGTTGTCTAGTGTTATATGAGGTTAACCACTGGTTCTACTGATATAATTCTTTAAATAAATTTTTGGCCCTGTTTTTCACTGAATAAAAGTACAGATTACCTAAGTATCTTGGACATAGTTTTTTTCTACACTTTTTCACCCTTCTAGATTACTAATTCTTTTATAACAACACTGAATATAAATTACTATTTCCATAGCATTTTAGCATATGCTAGCACATAGTAGAAGCTTAATTATCTACTGAATAAAAATCAATATGCATTTCAAATCAGTCCATCCATTTGTGGCCTATTGACTTTTCAAAAAGCTGCCTGATATTGACCCAACTATCGATCAACATTTTATTAAAAGCATTAAACTATTACCTGAGTCTGATTTGTGGATATAATAGCTAGGAGTATACTATTACATAACACAGCTTTCAATTGTATTACTACTCGGTGTTTGCTTGAGTATAGCCTGTGTCTTATATAAGCCACTAATCTTATTAGACTTAAGATAGTTTTAAAATAATGCTTTCTTTCTCAATTTTGTTTCATCTACTATTTCAAAAATTCTACTGAAATGCCATCAGTTAAATCAATGTATTTATTTAAAACCTTCATTTGTAGGTTGAGAATATATAAAAACTGTTGACAACATGATTTTCCTCTCAAGAGATTTACACTATTAACAAGAAACTGGCTAATCAGCAAATACAAGCTTAATTTTGCTACAATATCAAATATGCCCCCAAATCTAGCCTGCTAATATTATCTTTATTGTTCACTCATGTCATACATCTAGTAGGTAGAAAAGACATACTATTTGTGAAAACACTTAAGAGGCACAAGGTGATAGAATTTATTGGTAACCATGCAAAAGAGAAAAATGTTCATGAAATATCTCACACTGTCAAATGCATGTTCAAACCCAGAAGCAACACCTAATATCACTTCTGCTTACAGACTTACAGAACTTCTTATAGAAATTTCAATTTGCAAGTGCAAGTCACAGAGTTTCATTCAAGCATAAGGTGCCAGAAAAATCCCCCCAAAATAAGGAAAAAGGAATACTTGGTGATTGGTGCTAATAATTATCACAGTGGAAAAATTCACAAGTTAAAAACTTGCCAGTTGTCAGAACAAAGTGTGACCTATGTAACAATTTTTGAATGAGCTAAGTTTGTAGATGAAGACTAAAGTGAAGAAAGGAAGAAGTGATCAAGCTGAGATCACAAAGTGATCTTAGGGCTGTGCTCTCCCCACTAATTTTAATTCAAAATGTCAGTATTTCCTTCACAGTCAGTCTCAATGTTTTGCTGATCTCGCTAGCACAAACCACTTCAGGTAGATTGAGTTCACTTCTTAAGAATTGCAAAATTAAGAAAAAAGAATTGCAAACTTCATTTTTACCTCTAATAACTGCGCTTTATTTATTCAACTCAAAGTCTTTAAGTTCTCCAACCTTTCCTGTGTGAACCCATATTACCCTTAATCATACTACTTTTCTTTTAACTTCCATTAAGCTATTCACAAATGTGTAGTAACATTAAAATGAGCACTGACTTTTATCCCTCCCACTGAAGTAAAAGATTAGAAGGAACTTAAAGCAAAGTCAGTTCTCCACATGTAACAAAAATCCCTACAGTGAAGTGATGGCGACTTTATTTCCCTTACTGAACAACAGGAGCTACAAAGGCAAAGGGTCACATTTTGTGGATTCAGATGCTGAGCCAACAGCAAGAAGAGCAAGGTAAGGGTCACAAATAATAAGAGGGGATCTATTGGCTATGTAGTAGTTTGTCTGAATGTGAGTATAATTTCTGCACACCTCAGGGGTTGGCATGTGGGACTGAAATAAATTCAAAGGAACTCTTTGTTTTAATTTGACACTCATACAGAGAGAGAATAAAGGTGGATTGTCCTGAGGCCTGAAAGGTTCTATTCTGCACTACATCAGGCATTCCCATTTTCAGGTTCCCAGGGTAAAACTTATTAAGTAACTATGTCAGCAGAGCCTGGAGGCCTGAAAAAAGATGCATGCTTAATATACCACCCACCAAGGAGTAGCTTAGGAATTAGGAGAAGCTAGCTCAGCATGTTTCAATATTGGGCTCCGGAGGCTGTGGTGTATACTATCTTATACCTTAATAATGGAGAAAAGTAGAGACAGAAAAAGAGAGAAAGAATTCTTTTGACTTTTTATTCATTTTACAACCCCAATTGGAAACAGTTTTCAACAATTTTTGGAGTAATGTCCATTGTTGCTCCACTGCAGAGCAGATACATATGTAGTATCTGCTGAAAATCCTGTCTTTTTATTACCATAATAACATTGTGTGTGTAAACACACATAAGTGTCAGACAGATGGGCAGACCGGGATGGATTTGAATATCATTTGGTAATCACTTCTTCCCTAGTAAGCTCTGGGAAATGTCTTTCTGATGGATGGTGTTCCTGTGAAAAGAAATGCAAAAATGGAATCAAAATACCTTTCTACCCCAGGCTTTTCTGACAAACTGTAGCAAACTGGCATATTTGGAGTGGGATCTCCAGGCATAATGGTACCAACTGCCTCCTTTGTGATTTGTTTCATTTTCATTGGGTTTGACAGTTCAGAAGCAAGGCTTTCTTACAGCTTAGTGGCCTGTAGAATCAGGCTGCTGAAAGTAGTTTTCACCCACATAGAGAATACACATTTACACAAGAAGAGAGATACAGAGAGAGCAAGAATGAGAACAAGTGAGAGCAAGAGCAAGCGTGTGAGCGAAAGGAAGTATGTGAAAAATTGAAATGGCAATGACTGTTACAGAAAGAAAGTGTGAAAAATTGAAATGACAAAGACTGTTATCAGTTTGTCTCATCATTACGTACAAACTGAAATGGCTACTGGCAATCAGCATTTGAGAGGTGACATGACTGAAGACATGGCTATCAAGGCTGACTCTCCCTACTGTATCCTACAAAGGTCAGATTCAAAGAAATCTGGCTGAGCTTAAGACATCACAGGAAGAATACCATAGTGCTTTTCACTACCCAATAAATTGAAAATTATTTATCTCTCAAAACTGATTTTGTGTAACTCTGAGTTTAGGTACTGATACTAATAGCTTCATAGATGTAGAAAAATTTCAGAATGATACTCAGAAAGTATTTCTATTTAATTCTTCATGGAGAAAAATGAAATAATTTTGTGAGATGAATTTAGAATCTTATTGAAGTAACTTAAAATATCATATATGTATGCAAATAAAACCATACTGATAGGAAGATACAGGCACTGACAACAAAAAGTAGGGTGAGTAAACCATCATTAATTTATATCACAATAAATACACTAACAAAAGATTAAGGATGGAAGACTTCCTTACCTTATGGACTCATCTACCTTAGAGTTACAGCAAGTTTTTGAAAAACATCTGCAGAATAACCCCTCTTTGACCTTCTGGTGGTCGAAATAGTGATTACAGAAGCAAGCACAGCTGAGATTTCAGTTACCAGATCAGTAGGTATATTAAATATATCTTGGGGAAAGAAACATTAGCAACTTCTACCTCATTCTCTTGGATATACTAATAGAAAAACAGATTTTATTAATACAATCTATTGTCCAGTATTAATAGCTATGTTGATACTGTTAATAATGACATCAATAACAAACAAAATAAATCACTTACTAGATTATTGCAATATTCCAAGAACTTGTTTTAAATATACATTAGCTTTCAATATCCTTCATTGAAATCTTCTATCCCAATTTCAAGATGAAGAAAGTAAAACTCAAAGCAGTTAAGTACTTTCCTTAAAAATCTCACTGAAGTAACGGCCTTAGAATGTTTAAAACCTCATTTTGTTTCTAATGAACCCAACTTGTAGTTCATAAAATGTTCTCTGGGAGATGTCCATAAAAATGTTAAGCTGGAAAAGAGTGGTGAAAGAAACACAACAAATCAAAGAAAGGTTGGACAAATGGGATTGCATGAAATTGCAGAGCTTCTGCATGGCAAAGGACATAGCTAGCAAGATCAATAGAAAGCCCATGGATTGGGAGAAGATCTTCACTAGCCATACAACGGACAAGGGTCTCATATCTAAACTATACCTAGGTCTCAAAAAATTAAATCCCCCAACAACAAATCCTCAAAGAAACAACTGCCCAATAAATAAGTGGGCTAAAGACTTAAAGAGAAATTTCTCTGAAGAGGAAAGAAGGATGGCCAATAGACACATGAAGAAATGCTCAACCTCTCTAACCTTAAAAGAAATGCAAATCAAAACAACATTAAGATACCACCTCACCCCAGATAGAATGGCTAAAATCAAGAACTCTAATAACAACAGATACTGGAGGGTAGGTGGACAGAAGGGAACCCTATTGTATTGTTGGTGGGATTGTAAACTTGTTCAATCACTTTGGAAAGTAGTATGGAGGTTCCTCAAAAGACTCCACATAGAGCTCCCCTATGACCCAGCAATCCCACTTTGGGACATTTACCCAAATGATCACAAACAAGACTATACTAAAGCTACCAGCACAACTATGTTTATTGCAACATTATTTACCATAGCTACGATATGGAACCAACCCTGATTCCCCTCAGTAGATGAACAAATCCAGAAAATGTGGTATATATACACAGTGAAATTCTATGCCTCCATCAGAAAGAATGGCATTGCCCCATTTGTTAGGAAATGGAAAGACTTGGAAAAAATTATATTAAGTGAAGTAAGCCAGTCCCAAAGAAACATAGGTCCCATGGTTTCCCTAGTATATGTTTGAGACAAGCAGAAAAAGTCAGATAAGTTGATGTTAGGTGAAATGAACCCCAAGATAAGTATTCAAATGTTTTTCTCTTCTTTCTTGTCATTGTTTCTAACATATTTATAAGATGATTTCTTTGTTACTTTTTATGTCCCTCCTCCACGGTATAACCCCTGCTTTCATTGTATTTGATGTTGATATAATTTGTGGAGGGGAAGGGAAAAAACAAATCATTTAAATGGGGATACAGGTGGACCCATTG
Source organism: Dipodomys spectabilis (assembly GCF_019054845.1). NCBI lineage: Eukaryota > Metazoa > Chordata > Mammalia > Rodentia > Heteromyidae > Dipodomys > Dipodomys spectabilis. The sequence continues at coordinate 98,261 of NW_024871411.1, read as the reverse complement.
CAACAATGATATATATATAATCATTATGTTGAAAAGCGAACTTCACTACTTTGGCGGGGGGGGGGGGGGGGGGGGGGGGGGGGGGGGGGGGGGTAGGAGATGAGAAGGGATGGGAAGGGGAAACAAAGGAGGAGGAAACAATGCTGTATAAGAAATGTACTCATTACCTTGCCTATGTAATTGTAACCCCTCTGTACGGTATTTTCACAATAAAAAAAAGAAAACAGTGGTGAAGGATAGTATGTATTAAAAGATTGGTTCTAAGAAATCCCATGGGAAAAAACTAAGTTGAATTTCAGTATCAAATTTCTTTGAATTTATTTTGCAAAATCATTTATTAGATCATTTTTTATTTGAAACTATTCTGAAAATCATTCACCCTAGTAAAATGAATCTAAAATGCAGAGTAACCACATCATAATTATATAATTGTATTTCAAAATACAATTTTCAAAGTGCTTCCAAAGCAATTATCTCATTTAATCCTTTCCTAAGGGAACCATGACCTTCTAACTTCTGATCCATATGTTTTCATAGAGTACTATTTTATGTTGGTAAAATACCTTCTTTCTTATAGATCTCTCACATTAAGATTAAATTATTATTATTATTATTAATTTATTCAAACCAGCCCAGGACTGATTTGAATATATATATATATATATATTTGATAGTAAGAATTATAACATTGCATAGATATAAAAGTATTATTTTTGTAGTTTATAGGCAAAGAAAAGCATCATAAATCCTCAAGGCACAAACTATAAGAACAAACTTGAAATGGTGAGAAAAAAGTTGAACTAATTCACCAGTGATACTCATTAGACACTATGTTGGAAATTAACCATACAACTTGTGAGGAGGGAGGTCAAAATGGAAAAAACCTGGAGAAAATGAGGGAAAGGTGACACTGTTCAAAAAGATATGTACTCAATACATAACTTCTGTGACTATAGCCTCTCTGTACATCACATTTCCAATAAAATTTTGTAAAAAAAAGAACAATTTTGGTGGACTGACTATATTAAAATACATCTTTTCTGAGAAGTATCCACAATCATAATCAATACTGAAATAAGACATATCAGAAACATATAATTAATGAGGGATGAATATATAGAAAATAAACAAAAACACAAGGAAATGCCAGAAGGAGCCCAACCTTTTGGGAGTAAATGGCAGCATCTGCTTATCAAAATAAAACATTGTCTACAGTTTCTTTTTCATTACTAAGATTTGAACATGGGGCCATTTATTCTCTAAGTTAGTTACTCTACTACTTGAGCCATGCCTTTAGTCCCTTTTTCATTGGTTATTTGTGAGGTAATTCTCACCATTAGGTTTGGGCTGGCCTGGACTGTGGTGTTTCTATTTGTGCTATTTTTGGATGCTCTGATAACAATTGTGTACCACTGTGCCAGCTATTGGTTTAGTTATATCTCAAGAACTTGCAAAAAGAAGACAGACTTCAAACTGTGATTTTCCAATCTCCACGTCTGAAGATTACAAACTAAGATTATAAACTTGAGCCACTATTGAATTTTCTATACCATACTCTCCAGGAAGTATACTCATACTCAGGCTATAGAAAGCAACAAGCTTTAGTTTACAGGACATGGCAGGACTGTGGAGTGCCATTGGACTTGGGCTACATTGCTTGGTCTGAAGCTTGCTTCTTCCATTTCTCTTGTTATTTCAAGGAAGTGACTTACATCCATTCCTCAGCCACCTCTTCCAAAGGGGAATAATAATAAACTAAATTTTTCTTAAGAATATTGTAAGACCATTGTAAATGGGCTAATAGATATGAAATGTTAGAATAGTAACTGGCACACCATATTTGTTCTGTAGATATCAATGACTCACCTATGACCATGGAGGATGCAGCGTGCTTGATCCCACTTGTATCTGGAAAGGTAATAATGTTGAACAACAGTCTATAGGTATCTATAGATTATACTAAAAGTAAGATGAAATTTCCATTTCATCCAGAAGAGGAATAAGTATTTCACTTCCTAAATCTGAGGCCTAGATATAGGATATATCAACCTTAAGTTTCTCCCAAATATATATTCTTTCAGTACTGCAGAGGTTAAAGTTTGAGAACATGTTGGCTCCTCCAATAAAGCATCTTGGGGAAGTAGTCATTCAATTAGATACTTTGTTGAGTTGCATTTCTGACCATGGAGACTAGATAGTAAGTTGAATCTAGTTAGTTTTAGCATCCCTCATTGCCTCTCTATCTTTAATAACTTTCAATGACTGGTCAAACAAAATTCACCAACTTGGTGATCATTTGAGGAGGGGAATCCAGCCCATATCTAGGTCATTGAAGATATAATAATTTTCATCACCCTTAGGCAAGTCCTTCGCTGTTGATGGGAAGGACATCCAATGGATTTTTTTAAAAACAAAAACAGAGAATCTTTTCTTCACAGCAAGATATCACAGAAGTTGGTACTGGGATCTTCTACGAGCCTATGAGAAGCTAGATAGGTGACATGATGTTCCTTTAGCAATGATAACTCTGTTGTGACCAAAAGACTGAAGAGTTCTGATTGAATGTTTAAAAAATATTTTTAAGCCTTCTAGTAACCATAAAGAAAATACCTCATAGTTCCATGAAAGGTAAAGAAAAATGAATCAAAGGGCACTTCTACAAAATACAACAAATAAAGAGATAGAAATATTGAAAGACAGTATAAAATAGTCAATAATTATCAAAAATTGCATTAAAGTAAGTGCATAAATTTATCCACTTCAAGCATGCAGTGGTTGAATTAAAGTTATAAAAGATTCTACAAAAAGATTCTAAAAGTACTACTATTTACAAATGACTCACATTAGCCTTAAAAGCACACAATGAGTGAAAATAAAAAGAATAATAAAAAATACTATCATATAAATACTAACCAAAAAAGAACAGGAGTACTAGACTACTATCAGACAAGGGAGGCTGTGTTTCATTCACAATTTGCCACTGGAGACAAAGAAGGTAATTTATATGATGATAAAGAGGGCAAGTAATCAAGAAGATAGAAGATATATCAATTGTAAGTATACACACACAATATTATAGCATCTAGACATATAAAGCAAATATTAAGAAGAACATCTCACTTCAAACAATGGATAAATGATACAGACAGAAAATGTTTAAGATGGAAAAAAATTATATTAAGTGAAGTAAGCCAGGCCCAAAGAAACATAGGTCCCATGGTTTCCTTTATTTTCAATAACTACTACATGTCTGAGACAAACAGAAGCTGTCAGACAAGTTGATGTTAGGTGAAATGAACCCCAAGATAAGGATTCAAATATTTTTTTTCTTTCTTGTGATTGTTTCCAACATATTTATAAGATGATTTCTTTGTTGCTTTGTATGTACCTCCCCCAGGGTAAAAGCCCTGCTTTCACTGTATTTGATGCTGATATAATTTGTGGAGGGGAAGGGAAAAAAACAAACTGTTTAAATAGGGTTACAGGTGGACCCATTACAACAATGAGATATATAAGACTTTATGTCGAAAAATGAACTTTACAACTTTGGTGGGGTGGGGGGTGGGGGTGAGGTGATGGTGGTAGGGGGCTGTGAGGGTGGGGGGTGGAGAGGGGAAAGGATGGTATGAGGAAACAAAGGAGGAAGCAACAATGCTTGATAAAAAATGTATTCACTATCTTGCCCATGTAATTGTAATCCCTCTGTATGGTATTTTCATAATAATTTTTTAAAAAAGAAAATGTTTAAGAAACAACTTATCTGAATTAATTTACAGTCAAATATGACCCAACAAACAAATATAAAGCATAAGCACCAGAATACATTATTGTTTTCAAGCATGTATAGAACATTGTCCAGGGCAGATCATTTGTTGGGTTGAAAATCAAGTCTGACCAATCTACGAACTAAAGTTGTTTCAGGTATTTCTTTTAACTACACTACAGACTAAGTTGTTTCAGGTATTTCTTTTGACCGCAATTGTAAAAATCTAGTGATATGTAATAGAATAATTTTTGAAAAAGAGTAAGAATGTAAAATTAAGCAAAAGACTGGGGGACAAAAATAAGTGTAAGAAAAAAATAAAGTGAAAATAAAAAGTGCTTGAGGGGGCTGGGAAGGTGGCTCTGGGATAGAGTGCTTCCCTTGCATGCATGAGGCCCTAGGTTCAATTCCTCATCACCCCTTAAGCAGAAAAAGATGGACGTGGCACTGTAGCTCAAATAGTAGAGTGCTAGCCTTGAGCTAAAAGAGCTGAGGGACAGTGCCAGGCCCAGATTCAGGCCCAGGTTCATGCCCTATGACTGACCAAAAAAAATGTACTTGACATAACAGAATATGAAACATACAAGACTATAAGAAATCCAGCAAGAGTAATACAAAGGGGAAACTTCATTATAAGTACCTAGATTAGCATAAAGAAAGATCTCAAATAAACAGATTGATGCAGAGAAGCTTGTGAGACACATTTTCTAATTAGCTATCTTTTTAAAAAGCCAAAAATAAAGCTGTGGGTCAAAGTGGTAGAACTCTAACCTTGAGCAGGGACAGTGGGACAGTGCCCAGGCCATGAGTTCAAACCCCAGGACTGGCATACACACACACACCCCCGCACACACACGCAGACACCCCACACATACACAAAGATAGCAGAAAACTAATGAAATCAATAGGATTTTTTGTGTTAGTGCTTTTTTTTATTTTAAGACTATCTGACTATGTAGCCTAATGTTTTGGATAGTTTTCTTTGCTGTCACAAAACAGCAGAAAGAAGTTAGGCACTCAAGATCTACTAAAGAGGATAATATCTGAAAATTGTAGTTAGAATCTAGCCAGGGCAAAATGATTGTGAGACTCTTATCTCCAGATAACCAGCAAAGAGCTGGAAGTGGAGGTGTGATTCAAGTGGTATAGTGCCTGCTTTGACTGAAAAAGCCCAGTACAAGCACAGAATAAAAAACAACAGAGAGAAACAATTAAAGAGTTATAAATACTGATTTGCATTCGTGGTTTTAGAGTTTTCAGCTCCTAGAAGGATTATTCCATTGCTCTGTGCATTTGGAAAGGCAGAGAATCATAGTAGATAGGATATAATGGACTTGCATTGTTCACTGCATGGAATCCAGAAAGCAAATTGATGCCTGGTTTCAGAACAAAATTATGTTCCCTGGGCCTACTTCTTCCAACTAGATCCTATTCCTTATTAGTCATTCACCTATGAACTCAGCCTGGATTAATCCAATAGTAAAGATGGAGTTCTTATAAATCAATTACCAATCAAAACTCCATCAGCTGGCAAGGAAGTCTTTAATAGATGGGCCTTTAGGGATATTTTTAGATTCCAGCTTTAACAAACAGGCTGTCCTTAAACTCACTCACTATTCAGGCTGAGGTTGTCTCTGAAACACCAATCCTGTTTCCTCTGCCTTGAAGTACCAATCATTTTCCTCTGGGATGTCAGGCCTATGTATTTCATCATGACTAGTAAATACAGTATTTTTTGAAAAGATAAACATAATGATAAATCATAAGACTAAGAAAAAAGGGATATGATGAAAATAAAATTAAATGGAGATGTTAATATTGATAACAGAGAAATACATTTGATATAGTAAAATGAAATTTGTGCAATAACAGATGAGAGATAGAAGCTATCTAGATGTAGAAGAAATTTCTGGTAACATATAACTTATCATGACTGAATAATGAAGAATTAGGAAATCTATTTAGAACAATAACAAGTAAAGTAATCAGCATCTTCACAGAAAAGATAAATACCAGAATATATGGCAAAACACATGAATTATAAAAGTAATACCAATTCTTGTCAAACATGTCCACATTATTCCTTAATATTATAATAATGCAAAGATACATGCAGCAAGTATTAGAAAGTCTAACAATAGTTTGCATCTGTAAAACTAAGATGATATGTAATCTAGCAATTAACATCTGGAATACATACTAGCTTGTCTTACTTTTTTAATGATACACTAATACAAAAATCTTTTCTGAAAATACATAATCACAGATGAATAATCTTGGAATGTATCTTTATTGCAATAATTAAATTGAAACTAGTAAGGCCTTCCGACATTTACAAGATTGCAGAAGATACCTGAGGACAAATCTGAGACTATATTGTGATCTCAAAATCGTTAATCCTTTTCTCACATTTATGGAATAAATGATATGTTTTTACCAATTTATCTACCTAAGGACCTTTATAAATCACATGTTACACTTCTCACATTGTACTAAGCTAAAAGAATTAAACATAAATAAAAATAATGCCTGGATTAGGAGAGTTTATATTTTAAATAAGACATAAAGTTTGTATCCTAAGTGTATGTTTATATATTTTATGTATTAGGATCTTTAGCATTGTGCCCACCTTTGGTCTTCATCTCCACACATACCTGAGCTCCTCCCAGCCCTAGGGCTCCCATCATACAGCAGGGCACTTCCTCTCTCAGCCCAGACCCATCTGAGCATACACCTACTTTACTTCCTGCCCCCAGACCCTCCTGCTATCTGAATAGGTACAGTTGCCATGTGCTCCCTCTCCTGGGAAATATGGCTCTTCTAATGAAACCTTATAATAATCTTTCTCATGCACCTGCTTGAGTGGTCCTCTGGAATGGATATGGAAGATCCTTTCATTTGGTGGATTGAAAGCCAGCATAGATTTCCTGGTGGATTTGCCCCATCCTCCACTTAGGATGGGAGTCAGACCAGCTGCCCCAGGACCTAGCCCATGATCCTACTCTCCTGTCACCAAAGAACCACCAAGGTAACTTTCTCCTGACTGAACACTGTACCTTCTGCCCATCCAACACCAGCTAATTAAGTCCTAAATCCAGGTAAGTGACTAGTTGGCTGGAGATCTGGGTTTCCATCTGCAGTAAGGCTACCTGAGCCTTGGGGGTCTGCCGAGCCCCAATCCAAGCAAAACCTTCGACAAGTGCCTGGATATCAGCACCGTGGCCTCCCATGGCCAAGGGATCCAGGAATTGGGAGATGCCCTCTATCAAACTGTTGAATTCCCTTGTTTTGAGGTAAATGGACACTGCTGAGGATTCTCAACAGCAAGGATTTTGGCTCATGTCACTTACCATGGGGAAGGACACAACTAAATTTCTTTACAATCAAATTTGGCCCCTAATTTAAAACTGCTTGGGCAGGTAAAACCTCTCTCTCTCTCTCTCTCTCTCTCTCTCTCTCTCTCTCTCTCTCTCTCTCTCTCATCTCTCTCTCTCTCTCTCTCTCTCTTTCTCTCTCTCTCTCTCTCTCTCTCTCTCTCCTCTCTCTCTCTCTCTCTCTCTCTCTCTCTCATCTCTCCTTTCCTCCATCTGTACAGTATTCAAATGGTCAAATTTGTGTTCCAGGGAATCCTCACCCAGCATTCTTCAATAGAAGTATTTGATATGCTACATGCCTTTGTAGAATAAGCAAGCCCTGGAAAAATGTAGCCCAGCAAAATAATTTCTTTTAAAGTTTGTCTTAAATTTTAGTCATCTGCCAGAGTAAGATCGGCAAAAATATCTCTTGCCACTAAACATTCAGGAAAATGTAAGCTGGTATTCATTTTGCACACTTTAAGATCTTTATGCACAATATTTATGTAAAGTAAGATAAAACTGTCATCATTATGTAATCTTGAGTTCTCTCTAGCATCGACGATGTGGTGCATGTGCCATCTTGGTATCTTGGTAACTCAGCTGCTGTTTCCAGACAACTCGATTTTGCACCGACTCCACTTGATTCTGTGGCCCACCCGCCCTCACTTGACCAGCCCAGGCACCATTATGCCACATGTCTGTGTTTGTGTCCTGTCTCCTGTTCACAAAATATTTTGTTGTTGGCAAAATTTTGAGTTTTAAACTGACCATGTGGTTCCATCATAATTAGGCAAAATAATAGCAATAAAATTGCGAAAAACTTTAAATGGCTGATTTTAAAATCTATGCGTGCTCTGATTTATGCATAAATATTTCTGTTTATCTGTTTTTATGTAAAATGGTCAGGATTTCAGGGTCACCAAGTATTCTGCTTGCTAAAAAAAATCAATATCAATGGAAGCTGTGATTTAATCTGAGTTGCTTTAAAACAATTTGAGACCTGACTACAGCAAGCCAAAGAAAAAACAGGAAGTTTTAAAGGGTCTTGAGAAAGGAGTTAGAAAAGACGGTTTCATTCGCAAAGTAAATGAAGTTGGTTATTTTGGGCTAAGATTTATGTCATTCTTTATATCCATCTATGCTAAAAGTTCAAGATTCTACCTCTGACCATGGCTGGTAAACTAAGGCTAAGGTTTTGATTCTCCGTTTTTTCTCCTATGTGCCGATCAATAGACCAGAGTGACTCATAATGCAGTTTGCTCCATGCATGGAAAATGCCTAGGAAACAGAATGAAGTTGTCACAGTTGCCTAAAACAGTGGCACCAGCCTGCAAAAGCCAGTATGAACCAGGTCTTTAACCAATACATGTAGAAATTTTGTGGGTAACCAGTGGGAGGTTTGACAATCAATACACACTGGGAGATGCCACAGCCTAGCCCATACCCCGGCCTTGCTCCATTACACATGACCAATTCGGGGTAAGAAACAAAACAAAACAAAAACAAAAAACAAGTCACTTCAGATATTTGTTTCTGTTCCATTCCACCTGTTGGTAATGTTAATCCTCATAAGTTAGACCATAAGAGGTACATGAGCAAATGATATAAGTTGACTTCTACGCTATTTTGCAATTTTATTTATTTCTAAAGGAAAAGAGGTGCTAAGTCTCGATTCTTGGTACAGTGCTAGTACTTGTAATTCTTGCATTAAGAAAAACTGACAATTTCCTAAAGGTAACTCAGACTGCAGAAAAATATGTGGTCAGTTTAAACCTTAGGCCAAGAGGTTAATGAGTGTTGCCCAGTGTTTCAATCGGACATTTAAGTGCAAATTAAAGTGACCAGAACAAAAGGGTTAAAAATGGTGTCCTCTTTGTAAAAATTTGGGAAGTTGTGGGGAGTAGCTGGCCTCCCAGACAAAGAAAAATTTTAAGTGTGAAATTGCCCTAAGTGTTTATTTCAAAGTGAAAACAGATAAATTAGGATTACCAAAATGATTGTTTATTCTAGTTTGTCCTTTTAGGTTTTTATTTTTTTTTATTTTTTTATAATTTAATTTTATTTTTTTTTGTGAACATACTGTACAGAGGGGTTACAATTACATGGGCAGGATAATGCATACATTTTTATCAAGCATTGCAGCCTTCTCCTTTGTTTACCCTTCACATCCCTTCCCAGCCTCCCCCCCACCCCCCACGCAATCCTCCCCACCCACCCCAAACCAACGTTGTAAAGCTCGTTTTGGACATGACAACTTTGTACTTCTCATTGTTGCAACAGGTCCACCTGTATCCTTAAACGACTTGTTTTTCCCCATCTCCTCCACAAGTTATACTGACATCAAATATAGTGAAAGCAGGGGTTATACTGTGGGGGAGGGACATACAAAGCAACAAAGAGATAATCTTATAAATGCGTTAGAAACACATGCGTGAAAGAAAAAAATCATTAAAATACACATCTAAGGGTTCATTTTCCTAACATCACATTATCTGACCTTTTCCGCTTGACTCATACATATACTTGATATTGCAAATAAGGGAAACCATGGGACCTATGTTTTTTTGGGCCTGGCTTACTTCACTTAGTATAATTTTTTCCAAGTTTTTCCATTTCCTAACAAATGGGGCAATGTCATTCTTTCTGATGGAGGCATAGAATTCCATTGTGTATATATACCAGATTTTCTTGATCCATTCATCTACTGAGGGGCATCTGGGTTGGTTCCATATCTTAGCTATGGTAAATAATGGAGGGCGATCTGGCTGCTACATCTGTCACCCCATTGATCACCAGGGTTGATTCGGCTGATCTGGCTGGTTAGGCGGATGTCCTCTTCCTCTCTCACTGCTCCATGTGCGTCCCTCCCGAAGCTGCGCGCTCGGTAGAAGAGGACGACCATCCCCGATAGAGGAGGACCGGTCTTCGGTCAAGGGTATATGAGTAGCTGCGCTCCCCTGCTAGAACCTCCAAACAAGCTTTCAAGGTCCCTTTTAGGTTTTTAATAACAGTTTCTTGCAGGCCCACAGTAGAGAATAGAGGACAAGTTTGTCAGATGTAACTCTGGCCCTTAATAAGTTCTAGGTAAGACCATGCTTATAAAACTACTTCCAATGGCCATCTTTGTTTCTTTTAGTTTGAGTAAAGTGGTTGTTTGTAAAGACTCATTGATCTGAGAACTGCTGTTTGAAGCCAAACCCAGCAGAGAAAGTTCCCAGTGAGATTGTCATCTCTAATCTACCAGCAGAGTGCTGAAAAGCAGAATGGCTTTGGAGTGCAAAGTGACAGAGTGCTAGCCTTGAGCTGGAGTGCTGAAGGACAGTGCTCAAACCCTAAATTCAAGTTCAGCGACCCATCAATGAAAATGCCAGCATGGAGAAAGACACTCCTGGGATACTGGCAATGTTGGAACATCCAGAGTCAATTACAAGCAACTGTTTGGATGGCAAAATTGGTGTCAGATCCTGGGGTCACTTGTGCTTGGCCCTTCAAAAATTGGCCCTTCAAAAAATTGATCAGAACCAGGAGGTCATGGGGAGATAGTTTGTAAACATGCTTTCCTAACTCCCATGACTGTCTAACTGGGCAGGAACTTGCCATTCATCTGTTATAGTGGGTAGTAAAAGTTAAGGTTATAAAATGGGAGGGATAATTTAAATTCCAACGCCCTGTATCTGCTCAATGTCCTAATTAGCAATGACTTTTGAGCTGGCACCAGCCACATTAATTCATCTGTTAAGGAAATAAAGTTTGTGGACCTGAGATTATGTCCCTATTGGGATCTGTCCAAAAGTGTACACAGGTAGGCATTGTTGGGGCCACTAGAGATCAGGTTCCTCAGAGAGCCAGAAAAACGCTTTTACAAACCAGAGTGCTAAACAGGCTATGCTGCTGTATCCCAAGAAAAGGCCTGTACATTTGTTAAAAGATAAAAGTGGTACATAAGCCATTTTAAACATGCTACCTAGAGGCAATGGGCAGTACTTAGAGTGCCATGAGTAGCAGTTTAAAAAATTCTACTGGGTTTGTTACTACAAAACTCTCACAAGTAATTGTTAGTCAATTGTTAACAAGTTATAGGTAACCTCTATCTCCATTAATATCCTTGTTTCTTTAATTGGAAATAAGAAGGGCTTTTTTGACAAAGACTCCTTTTGCTACAGTTCAAAGCCAGCCTGGCCACAAAGAATCCCTCTAAAACTTCATCTCCCAACTAATTAGCAAAGAACCAGGCTTGGAGGCATGGCTTGAGACTCTTACCTTCAAGTATCCAGCCAAAAGCTGAAAATGTCAGTGTAACATTTAAATGGTTGAGCACTAGCCTCGAGTTGAAGTGCTCATGGACAGAGCCCAAGCTTTGAGTTCATACGCTATCAATGCCAACTGGGACAAGCTAACTTAGAAACAAACACTGAGAACCCTCCCTCCCCGCCCCCAGGACAAAGTCAGTCCTGACAATGAAAAACCATGGAGAGGAGTAAAAGGAAATACCATCATAAATGGATTCACTTTACACTTGCCCTTTCAAAATTAGAGTTAGGAGATCGAGAGAAATAGTTGCTTGCCCAGCTAATGTCCATACCTGTCTACCTTCTAACTGTAACTGTAACAGAAAGTTACAGTCTTATTTTTTTAGCTGCTATTTGTATTTATAGTAGCCTCTGACTGGTTATACCAACCAGCCCATTATGCTCTCCCCTACTAGGTTGCCCAACAGACCCTAGACAGCCCTTTCCTGCTCCCTGTCCAAGTATTCCTCCTTCCCTGTAATGGGCTACAACTGGGCTTATGCACCAAATAGAACTTTTTTGGCTCATGGCCAGTGAATGCTGTCCTATGTCATTCATGTTAACTGACCTTGTCAGCTTGTCAGCTTTTTGCCTGATTTTTCCAAAAGTTTCTTTTAACAGTACATCACCTGGGATCAAATCAAGGCCATCCTGTTACTACAGCCAACCAGAGACATCACTTACACTGCCCTGCCTTGCCCAGCGCAGACCCTGACCCTAAAGACCCCAGTTCCAGGGACCCCTTGGTGCCCCAGGCTAGGAAGAAGTGTCTACAAAAGCCCATGATACCCATTGGCTCTTTAAATATCTCTGCTACCTCCTCCTCAGGTTATTGCGATCCTAAAGTTGGAAAAGTCTTACTGCCCCCTCCAAGATGCCAGGAGTCAGGTACTATGCTGTCTCCAATCTGAGACAGAAAAGGCAATTTCAGTTCTTTGATAACCCCTTCTCGGAATCAATCCCTCCTTGGCTTATTCCTCTCCTGGGCTGCTAATGGCAATTTTGCCTTTCATTAATTTGGGCTTGCCTTTTAGATAACTATTGTCATGGAAAAGACCTTTACCAACCAAACTGTCAAGCAGATGCTTCTTGGACAGTACCTGGCCAACAATGAAGCATGGACCCCTGACTATTTCGCCCCTTTATAGCAGAAGTAGCTCCAGAAGAAGTGACCTCCTCCCACACCCACAGTCTGGTACTCCTATTCTTATTAAACAACAAAGTTTAATGTGGGGAAATGTTAACATTATGCCCACCTTTGGTCCTCAGCCCCACCCATACCTGAGCTCCTCCCAGCCCTAGAGTTTCCGCCATACAACTGGCCACTACCTCTCTGCCCAAACCCACCTGAGCACACATCTAACTTACTTCCTGCCCCTAGATCCTCCTTGTACCTGAATAGGGTCAAGTGCCATGTGCTCCCTCTCCTGGGAACTATGTCCTCTCTAATAAACCTTATCATAATCTTTCTTGTGTGCCTGCTTGCCTCTGGGTGGTACTCTGGGTTGGACGTGAAGGATCATTTCAAGTATATACTTATATATCCTAAATGCATGTTTATATATTTATATAGAGTTTATATCCTAAATATATGTCAAAACATTGGATTGATTCTTTCACGTGTGTGTGTGTGTGTGTGTGTGTGTGTGTGTGTGTGTGTGTGTGTGTGTGTGTGTGTTTGTGTGTATGGTATCACAATGATGGGGAATATACACATTCCCTGGGACTGTATTAGAAAATGTGATAGATTTCTGAGTTTTTAGGCTAAGAAATAATTTGTTTGTGGAAAAGGAAAAATAATCACTTCAAATTAACTAAATAGCAAGAATAAAGGCATTTAAGTATGCAATTGTTTGTTGGAGTAATCAAAATATTTCTTATATAGAAGATAGGATAATAAGTATAAGAACAAGGATGAAGTCATAGACTGGACCAGATTGGGAAAGATTTATTTCTGTGTGGAAGAATGGAAATGGAAATTATATTCTTTGAGCCAGTGGTGTTTAAAATGTATGTCAAGAAACTATTGGAGTTTTTGTTTTAAATTTTATTAGCATTTTAAAACTGGCTATAATCATAAAATTGCATATTTTAACATGTTCAGTACATGTATATATTATGAAATATTTAAATAAAGTTTAACCTACTTTGCCAAACACATATCAGTTCTTCATGGTGAAAAGTCCAAAATCCTTTCTTCTAGAGTTTTGAAATATATAGTATATAATTGTTATGGCTATGGTACAAGTTCAATAACACATGAGATTTTCCTATTCTCAACCAACTATAACTTAATACTCATTGATTAATTTCTCTCCCTTTATCTTTTCTCCTGTTGTTTTCTCAGCCTCTGGTAGCCACTATTCTACCCCCAGTTTAATGTGATCATTTTTTTCAGATTCCACATGTAAGCCACACCATGTAATACTTGTCTACAGTTCATGGTTGATGAGGCTATGAGATGTCCAATTCCAACATGGTATGGCATCGATGTAAGAATTGGATTAAAAAACTGAAATTTGGTCAATAAGAATCACCTATAAAATTATAGCTTACTAACTGAAACAAAACTTGACTATATGCCATACTAACCATATTATAGTAGGCATAGCATTAACTTGATAATCAGGAAAGTTATTATGATTCTAATGCAATGTGCATAAGATTTCTGATTTGGCTCACTTAATATGATCTCCAGCCATATTCATCTTGTCAAAAATAATAAGATCTCACTCCTTCTGATGATTGGAGAGTATTTCATCATACATATGTACCACATTACCTTTATCTGGTCATCAGCGGATGGATCTTTAGATTGTTTTCATTTCTTAATTATTGTGAATAGTGCTACAATAGGCATGTGAAAGCAGATGTATACTAGTTGCATTGGAAGGAGTAATTTGGAAGACTGGCCAAATTTTAAAAACGATTACTATGGAAGAAAGGAACACTGGAAAGATTTTAATGAAGAGTAGCCAAACATTCATGGCCATGTTTTAAAAAGAAAACAATATGAGAACAAGAATGAATTGTCAGGAGGAATTTCATTGTACATAAAGAAGATGATTAATGCCATAAGTAGGAGAATTACCCAGTGAAAAAAGATAAGTTTTATCTCTTCTTTCTTTCTTTCGTCCTTTTTTTGGGGGGGTGGGTACAGTTGTGGGGCCTGAAGTCTGGGCCTGGGCACTGTCCCTCAGCTCTTCAGCTCAAGGTTAGTGCTCTACCACTTGAGCCAGAGCACCACTTCTGGCTTTTTTCTTTTTGCTTATGTGGTGCTGAGGTATCGAACCCAGGGCCTCATGCATGCAAGGCAAGCGCTCTACCACTGAGCCACCTTCCCAGTCCCTCTCTTATTTATTTCTTATAGAAAAACATGCACATTAAAAATATATCAAATATTTATATTGTAATTCTTTATACTCTACATAAAATCACTCAAGATGATATAAATATATTTACCAACTATTTTAAGTGTGCACTACTTTACATTCATATATGTGTATTTAGTATAATAAGCAGTATAAAACTCAGTAGTAGAATTTGGCTTATCTATTATGTACATTTTTCGGTGGGAGGCACATTGCATAAGGATCAGAATAACTTTCCTGATTATCAAGTTAATGCTATACCTACTATAATATTAGTTACTATGCCGTATTTTCAAGTTTTGTCTGTTTCAGTTAGTAAGCTGTAATTTTATAGGTGATTCTTACTGACTGTATTGCACTTCTAATCCACTTCTCACATCAATACCATGCCATGTTGTAATTTGCCATGTCATATTCTCATCACCCACAAACAATTATGTGGGAACAACTTCTCAGTTAGAATAGAGTGATTAATGTGAAAGAAAAAATAACAGTTTTAAAACTCATTTTCATGATCTTTATATCATTATATTAGCATATTAGTTAACAATCTATTACTTTTGATTATTAATTAATCCTAGAGTGTCGATGTTTGTTACAATTACATGTAGATCTTTGAAATAATTATACTCATATAATACAAAAGTAAATGATTTTATAATATTAGAGCCAATAAATTTTAGATACTTCATAATTTATGGAATATAATGACTGTTGTATATTATGTAAACTAATTTCTTAACACATGCTCACTAATGTATTCTATTCCCCTTACTACCTAAACTCATAATATATGTAAACAGCCAACTATTTGCAAACTCTTCTAAAAGATTTTTTACAAAAGCTCTCTGGCATAAACTCATATTCTCTGCATACACTGAAGATTAATTAGGTTCACTTTTACCAAGATTCCATAATGACTATTACTGATTGTAGAAGGAAATTGTATGGCAGGAAAATTCTGGGACCAGGTATCCATCCTGGATTAAATTGGGGATTAAATTTAGATTAATTGTATGATATTCGATGGAGTGAGTTTATATTTTTCTTCTGTAAATGAAGATAATGATGTGCAACTGACCAACTTATTGATATACTAGCATCTAGCCAGGTGTTTGAGTACATAGTAGATGTTTAAACATTGATTAAATTAAAAGTGTGTAATTCTACCTGGAACCAACATATGTGGAAAATATTCAGAAGCATGAATTCATTTTTTATTGGTATGTATGAATAATTTTAAATTATAATTTTTTTCTTATAATAAATTTGTAGTCACTCTAAGAAAATAAAACTGTGATTTGACTCATTTGTAAAACAAAATAATACCACATTAGATTATAATTTCACATAAAAATATAAATGTGGCTAATTTCTGTAAAAGTTAATTCAAATTAAATATAAATAATTATACTAGCAGAAGTATGATTTATATGTTTAGTTTAGTGTAATTTAAAGTCTTTTATGTCCAAATAGATTATAATGTTGCTTTAATATTAAAAGATTCAAATAAATGGATAAATTATTCATAACCTATTGACATCCTTTGTAAAAACTTGATGAAATGTCATAGGGTGAAAAGAATGCAAGTTTTTCTTCATTTTAGGTATATATTAATATTTTCAGGGATTCTTGTTAGTCTTAAGGACCTTATCTAAGTGCTTATTTTTGCTAAAGAATAAAGTGATCAATAGACCTTTGTTTTTATTGCATAAACAATTTTAGTTTAGCATCTGCTTGAGATGTTGCTACGAAGAAGTGTAGACTAAAGTAAACAACTGCCAACATATTCACACAGGTACAGGGACACTAAGTATTGATTAAATCCTTTCTTCCATGCCTAATGCAGTTATTTAGCTAGAAAATTTTTTGGACTACATTTCTCATTTGCTATACTGTACACCTTATCTAGCAGTTTATAAGTTTTCTACTACTTTACCATTATATGGAGTAAATATTTTTAAATTACTCAAGATGATCTACTTCATTAGAGGATAACATTCTTTGATAACATTGCTATTGTAAAGTAAAAAGGTTTCTTATTTTAAATGAATTAGCTCAGTGATTGCACACAAATGGAATGGTATCACTCCCCTATGAGATAATAGTGCCTTTGGGTATAATATCAAAAGTATGTTGGCAACTACCTACAGTATCTTTTCCTAATACAATAAACATTTTAAACAAATATTTTGACATTGTGAATCAGTTATTTCTCAACATAATTTTAATCTTTTAAGTGAAGTTAAAATTTTAATTTTTCTAAATATCCTCACTACTGTGCATTAGCTGTACCTCTTGAATATGTCAGTTTTTGTTGTTATGTTTCTACTCATGCACAAATTGTACATATGAGGTATATGACTACAATGAACTGTGATCAAACTCACTCCCTCTATCATTCTGCCTTTGCTCTTGCCCTAGTAGAATATAATTTCAATCAGTTGAACTATTGTATTTTCACATATGCAAATAAACTAATTCACCATATTTATCTTATCACTTCCTGCTGTTCATGCTGTTAATCACCCAACAGAGACTGTTTTACTTACCATGAGTTGAGGGGCAGGGAAATAAAAAACAATAGAGAGGATTTTCTGTTTAAAATATAATCTATGCATGTAATAATGTAAAATATAAACTATGCATGTATGAAATACCACAATGAAATATTTTATATAATTAATGCACAATAAATATATGAATGACAAGAAAGTACATTTTAATTTTGAAGCACACCTATCTACAAATAAGATTTGATGCTAAAATGTGCCAAAAATACACTACAATTTTCTACAAGAAAATATGAGAGGCTGGCCCTGGTGGCTCACATCTCTAATCCTAGCTAATCAGGAGACTGAGATTTGAATATCATGGTTCAAAGCCAGCTCAGGCAAGAAGGTCTGTGAGACTCTTTTCTCCAAATAAACACTAGAAAACTATATATATGTATTTCCATGTTTACTTCTGTTGTAACCTCACAAGCATGTATCAGTCTCTGGAAAATATATCAACCTGAGCCTTTCTGCCTAAAACCTAATAATTGTCTTACTCCATGCTTCTTTCTCATGTGAATTGTTAGGATTATCTAATTCCCAAACCTTGTAATTTCATCTGGTGAACTTGAATGACATAGTTTATGTAGCTCTGCCTTCTGGAGACCATTTATTTTAAATCTTTGAATCGGCAAGCAGAGTTTATGAAAAACAAATTATACAGGGAGGTTGTTATGTCCTAACTGATTAAGGTATTCTAGAAAACAGATGCCTCTGACAAGAGTTCTCTGCTGAGATATAATATTGTTTTTTTATTAAAATATTGCCTTTTTAAAGACGGTGGAATGTATTAGGAAAATTTTACTAATTAAACATCAGTTTTCCCCTGGGCACTTTTAAATGTCAAACATAATTCAGTGAAATGGTGTCATGAAATGAATATGCTGGCTTTGTTACGTGGAGAATTCAGAAAAGACATTTTAGACAGATAAACTATATATTCAGGGAGTTGTGAGTAGTTAGGTGTGGATCAAGCATAAGATATAAATTGATTAGTGACAAGAAATAAATTAAGAAGGTAAATTTTAATTGGTATGCAATGAGAAGATGAGATATCTCAAAGGGCATAATATAATCATATTTGTATCTTGAGATTCCAACAAATGACTCTTGTAAGTTAACTGAAGCATTCCTGCATTATGAGTTTCTACAGATGCCCTAGTGAAGTTTTCACAGCCTTCATTTATGAAAGTGAAATCTCTGAATAGTGATTAATTGGTTAATGAGAAGTGTAACTTCAGTCAATGCAGTCTAGAGAAAGTGAAGCCTTACTTTAACTTGTTAGTTTTGGTACTATTTAGATTACTAAATACTTGCATCTCCTGAATAGAAAAAAAATTAACTTCAGAAATATCAACTGAAAGGATGGAAGGCTGTATTCTACAATTCTTAATATAGTCTCAAATTCACTCCTACAGAATGTTTATCTTTAAGCACTGCTGACCTTTCAGATGACTGCTAGAATGAAAAAGAAACAAAATACTTTCTGTTTTCTACATTTATTTACTTAGAATGTTCTGATGAATAATAGAGATTTTATACTCCACATAATTACTTGTATTTTGACCTAACTTATTCAAAATTTTTAGAGTGAATGGTTTATTAAATTGTTTTTGGAAGTGATTTTACTGAAGTTTTATAATCTACATCCCAGTCATCACTCTAAAATTATTTTTATAGGGCAACAGGAGTAATGGTGACTTGGAATTGTACTTCCAAGTACTTGAGAGGCAAAGATTGAGAGGATCTCAATTCAATATCAGCCTAGGGGAAAAGGGAGACATCACCTTGATAACCTAGAAATGGTATAAGTCAACTATATTCCCAGCCACAAGATAGACTTCAGGTAGAATTGTCAGACTGAACTTGAAAATATAAAGAGCAACAACTACAAAAATGGACTGGAGGGAGGAGGCAAAGAGATGGAGCACTTGCCTAACAAGCATGAGGCTCAGAGTTGAAACTCCAGAAGTAGCAAATATAAAAGAACAAGATGTACTGGTTTTCATAACAATTCTACTATTAAAGCAGAAAGAATAGGCTATGTGTAAAACAGAGTCTCCAAATTGTTCAACGGTAAAAAAAAAAAAAATGAAAAAGAACTAAAATAAAATAATACTATTTCTTGGGAACTTATTTTATTGTCCTACAAGTGTTCTAAATATATATACTAGTTCTAACAGCATTTTATAATACTTTGTGTCTGTACAATCATGTTATCTACAAAGGGTATCTTACATCCTTGTTGAGATGCTTTTTCATTTTTTCCTCTTGTCTAGGTGAGTTTCCACTTTTATGTTGAAAATAAGAGTTAAAGGGAGTCAAAAAATAGGATGAAAGATGGCCACTTCAGTAAACGGTGTTGGAAAAATTGGTTAAACACCTGTAGAAAACTAAAGTTAGATCCTTTTGTATCAACCTGCACCAGAATCAACTCAAAATGAATCAAAGACCTTGAAGTAAAGGCAGACACCCTGAAAACATAACAGGAAGAAATAGAGAAACTCTAGGGCTCCCTGGCACAGGCCAAAATTTTCTTAATAAAGACCCAGAGACACAACAAATCAAAGAAAGTTTGGAAAAATAGGACTGCATGAAACTCCAGAGCTTCTGCATAGCAAAGGACTTAGCCACTAATATCAATAGAAAGCCCACGGATTGGGAGAAGATCTTCACTAGCCATACAAAAGACAAGGGCCTCATATTTAAAATACATTTAGAATTCAAAAAATTAAATCCTCCAAAAACAAATCCTCAAAGAAACAACCACCTGATTAATAAGTGGGCTAGAGACTTAAAGAGAGACTTCTCTGAAGATGAAATAAGAGTAGCTAATAGACATATGAAGAAATGCTTAACTTCTTAGGCCATAAAAATGCAAATCAAAGTAACAATGAGTTTCCAAGTCACCCCAATCAGAATGGCTATAATCAAGAAATCTAATAACAGCAGATGTGGGAAGGGATGTGGCCAAAATGGAATGCTACTGCACAGTTGGTGGGAGTGTAACCTTTTTCAACCACTTTGGAAAGCATTACGGAGTTTCCTAAAAGACTAAACATAGAGATCCCCTATGACCCAGCAATTCCACTTTTGGGCATTTATCTGAATGATCACAAACAAGGCCATGCTATTCACCATAACTAAGATATGGAACCAACCCAGATGCCCCTCAGTAGGTGAATGTATCAAGAAAATATGGTATATATATATATATATACATATATATATATATATATACATACGTACATATATATAATATATATAATGGAATTTTGTGATTCCATCAGAAAGAATGGCTCCACACCATTTGTAAGGAAATGGAAAGACTTGGACAAAGTATATTAAATGAAGTAAGCCACACTCAAAGAAACATAGGTCCCATTATTTCCCTTATTTGTAATAATTTATGTCTAGGATAATCAGCAAATGAGCAGAATAGCTCAATAGCTATGTACATAATGACAATATAAGATGATACTAAGTGAAATGAACTCTAAGACATGGACACAGATGTTTGCTTTGTTGTTGGTGGTGTTTTTTTCAATGCAAACTTTTATTTATTTATTTTTCCTTAAAATATTTTTTATTGTAAAGATACTGTACAGAGGGGTTACAGTTACATGAGCAAGGTAATGAGTCCATTTCCTATCAAGCATTGTTACACCCTCCTTTGTTTTCCCCCTACCATCCTTTTACTGCCTACCTCGCCAGCCTCCCGTCTGCCCCCCCCAGCAATGTTGTAAAGTTTGTTTTCAATATACTGTCTTGTACATCTCATTATTACTATGATTCATCCTGTATCCATATTTCAGGATTTTTTATTTCTCTTCCCCTCCCTAAATTAGAAAAATGTATATACAAGATGCAGGACACCAGAACCAAAAACAGTGACATTAGGGGTTGTACCATTGGGAAAGAACATACAAAGAAACAAGAAAAAAATCACGTGGCATATTGGAAGTACATTAAAAAGAACATCAACATCACCAGGCCCAAAGAAACATAGGTCCTATGGTTTCCCTTATTTGCAATAACTAGTATACGTCTAGGAGAAGCAAAAAAGGTCAAAAGCTATGTACATATGACCATATAAGAGGATATTAATTGAAATGAACCTCAAGACAGTGACATAAGTGGTTTTTTCTTTCTTGCTATTGCTTTTAACGTACTTACAATGTACAATGTGATTTTTAACTTTTTTTTGTATGTTCTTCCCCCATAGTATAACTATTTTTACCGTATTTGATGTCGGTGCCCTACATCTTGTATATACAGTTTTCTAATTTGGGGAAGGGATAGGAAAAAACAAAATGCTTAAATAGGGATATAGGTTGACACATTGTACAAGAATGAGATGTACAAGAAACTATGATGAAATGAACTTTACAATGTCGTGGTATGAAAGAGGGCGTAGTTGGAGGGGAGAGGGAAAGAATGGTAGGGAAAAAACAAAGAAGGAAATAACAATGGTTGATAGGAAATGTACTCATTACCTTACTCATGTAACAGTAAACCCTCTGTACACTATTTATACAACAAGAAACTTTAGAAGAAAAACAGCAACAAGGATAAAATCTCTTGTGTCTCTATCTTGGGGTTCATTTCATTTAGCATCAGGTTATATGGTCATATGTACATAGCTTTTCACCTCTTCTGCTTGTGCTAGACATATACTAGTTATTGCAGATAAGGGAAACCATGGGACCTATGCTTCTTTGAGTTTAACTTGTTTCACTTAACATAATTTTCCCCAAATCTTTCTATTTTCTAACAAATGGGAGGGTGTCATTCTTTCTGATGGAGGCATAGAATTCCATTGTATGTACATAAGTACGTACGTATGTATGTATATATGTATGTATGTATGTATGTATGTATGTATATATATATACATATATATATGTATATATATATATGTATATATACATATATATCACATTTTCTTGATCCATTCATCTACTGAGGGGCATCTGGGTAGGTTCCATATCTTACCTATGGAGAATAATGCTGAGATAAACATAGTTGTGCTGTTAGGTTTAGTATGGTCTTATTTGTGATTGTTTGGGTAAATACCTAAAAGTGGGATTGCTAGGTCATAGGGGCCCTCTATGTGGAGTCTTTTGAGGAACCTCCATAATGCTTTCCAAAGTGGTTGAACAAGTTTACATTCCCACCAACAATGCAGTACTGTTTCCCTTTTGGGCACATCCTCTGTAGCATTAGTTGTTATTAGATTTCTTGATTATATCTATTCTAACTGTGGTGAGGTGGAATCTCAGTGTTGTTTTCATTTGCATTTCTTTTATATCGAGAGAGGATGAGCATTTCTTCATGTGTCTATTGGCCATTTTTATTTCTTCTTCAGTGAAGTCTCTCTTTAAGTCTTTAGCCCACTTATTAATAGGGCAGTTGTTTCTTTGAAGATTTGTTGTTGGGGATTTCGTTTTTTGAGTACCAAGTATATTTTAGATATGAGATCCTTTTTCATTGTTTGGCTAATGAAGATCTTCTCCAAATCTGTGGGCTTTCTTTTGATCTTGCTAGCTATGTCCTTTGCAATGCAGAAGCTCTGCAGTTTCATGCAACCACATTTGTCCAACATTTCTCTGAATTGTTGTTTTTCTGGGTCTTTGTTAAGAAAATTTCGGCCTGTGACAAGTAGCCCTAGAGTTTTCCATGTTCCTTCCTGTAATATTTTTAGGGTTTCTGCTTTGACTTAGAGATTTTTGATCCATTTGGAGTTGATTGTGGTGCAGGGCATATATGGAGATCTAGCCTTGAGCTGAAGAGCTGAGGGACAGTGCTCAGGCCCAGAGTTAGGCCCCACAACCGGACCAAAAAAAACAAAAAAAAACAAAACTCTCCCTCTTTGCAGATGACATGATCTTGTATTTAAAGAACTCCATGGATTCCACTCCCAAGTTACTTGAGCTGATCAGAAACTTTGGCATGGTAGCGGGGTATAAAATTAACCCTCAGAAATCAATGCCTTCCCTTTATTCCAATAATGAAAAGAGCACGGCTGAAATGACAAAAGCAACCCCTTTTGTAATAGCCCCACCACAAAAAATAAACTACTTAGGAGTTCACTTACCAAAAGAGGTAAAAGACCTGTATGACAATAACTTTAAAAACCTGCAAAAGAAAATTAAAGCAGGTCTAACCAAGTGGAAACACCTCCCCTGCTCCTGGATTGGGAGGATTAACATCATGAAAATAGCAATACGTCCAAAGGCTATCTACAAATCCAATGGGATACCTATCTATAACCCAACCTCATTCTTCAATGAAATACAAGAAGCAATCCAAAAATTCATATAGAACAATAAAAGACCCTCGATGGCAAAAACAATTCTTATCAGAAAAAACAGTGCTGGAGGAATATAAATTCCAAATTTCAAACTCTACTACAAAGCCATAGTAATCACAACAGCTTGGTACTGGCACAAGAACAGACCTGAGGACCAATAGAATAGGACTGAAGACCCAGAAATGAACTCAAGATGTTTTTATTACTATCGCTTTGTAGTAGAGTTTGAAGCTTGGTATTGATATTCCTCCAGCACTGTTCTTTTTGCTAAGGATTGTTTTTGCTATTCAGGGTCTTTTATTGTTCCATATGTATTTTTGGATTGCTTCTTCTATTTTCTTGAAGAATGAGGTTGGTATATTGATAGGTATTGCACTTAATTTGTAGACAGTCTTTGGAAGTATTGCCGTTTTTATGATGTGAATCCCAACCCAGGAGCATAGGAGGTGTTTCCACTTCCTTAGTTCTGCTTTAATTTCCTTTTTCTGGAGTTTAAATTTTTGATCATAGAGGTCCTTTACTTCTTCTTTAGTTAACTCCCAAGATATGTTATTTTTTTTGTGTGTCTATTACAAAAGGATTTCTTTCCTGATTTCAGCCGCACTCTTCTCATTATTGGCATACAGGAAAGCCATTGATTTTTGAGGGTTAATTTTGTATCTTGCTACTTTGTCAAAGTTTTGAATCAGCTCGAGTAACTTGGGAGTGGATTCCATGGGGTTCTTTAAATACAAGATTATGTCATCTGCTAAGAGGGAGAATTTTACTTCATCCTTCCCTATTTGGATCCCCTATATGTGTACATCTTGTCTTATTGGTCATGCTAGGCATTCTAATACTAAATTGAAGAGAAGTGGAAAAAGTGGACATCCTTGCCCATTTCTGAATTTAGATGAAATGGCTTACCTTTTCACCATTTAGCATAATGCTGGCTGTAGGTTTGTCATCTACAGCCTTTACTATATTGAGGAATTTTCCATGAGTTCCTAGTTTTTCCAGAGCTTTCATCATAAAGGGGTGTTGGATCTTGTCAAATGCTTTTTCTGCATTTATTGAGATAATCATATGGTTTTTATCCTTGCTCTTATTGATGTGGTGAATTACATTAATTGATTTGCTCATGTTGAACCACTTTGCTTCCCTAAAATGAATCTTGTTTCATCATGGTATTTGATTTTTTTGATGAGTTATTAAAATGTATTGGCCAAAATTTTGTTGAGAAGTTTTGCATCAATGTTCATCAAAGAAAGTGGTCTATAGTTCTTTTTCTTTGGTGAGTCCCTGCCTGGTTTTGGGATGAGGGTTATGATGGCTTCAGAGAAGGAGTTTGGGAGTGAACTTTCACTTTCAGTTTCATTGAAGAATTGGAGGAGTATTGGTGTGAGTTCTGCTTTGAAGGCCTTGTATAATTCAGCTGTAAATCCATCAAGTCCTGGGCTTTGCTTGGGTGGGAGGTCTCTTTTTTATGTTTCTATTTTGATGCTTGGTATAGGTCAGTTATGTTGGTCGAACTCATCTTGATTTAGTCTGGGCATGTCAATATTTGTTAGAAATTTGTCCATTTCTTCCAGATTCTCAAACTTATTAGTATAAAGGTTTGAGAAGAATTCCCTTATAATGTTCTGAATTGTGTTTGCTTCTGTGGTGATATTTCCATTCTCATTTCTGAGTTTGTTTTTATGGGTGTGTTCTGGTCTTTTTCAAAAATGAGATTTGCTGTTTGTCAATTTTGTTAATTTTTTTGAAGAACCAACTCTTTGCTTTGTAGATCCTTCCTATTTTTTTTTTTTTGGACTCTAATTCATTTAATTCTGATTTCATTTTAATTATTTCTTTCTGGGGTTTAGCTTGTTGCTCTTATTCAAGAGATTTAGGTGGTTCATTAAATGGTTGGTTTCAGAACTCTCAAACTTGTTAATGTAGGAAGTCAGAGCTATAAACTTTCCTCTGAGTACTGCCTTTGCTGCGTCCCAAAGAAGCTGATACTTTGGGTGTTCATTTTTGTTAGATATCATTTCCTTTCTAATCTCTTCCATTACCCTCTGTTGGTTCAACAGTGTGTTGTTCAGCCTCCACGTGTTACAGGATTTCCTTTGATGGCTTTTGGCGTTGAATTCTAAGTTTATTCCCTTGTGGTCTGAGGGAAGGCAAGGGGTAATTCCTATGTTTCTGAATTTGGACAACTTTGCTTTGTGACCTAAAATGTGCTCTATTTTGGAGAATGTACCATGTGCTGATGAAAGGACATGTATTCTTATCCTGCTGGGTGAAATACTTGGTAGATGTCTATTAAGTCTAGTTGATCTTTTCACTTGTTTACGTCTGAGGTTTTTCTGTTGAGTTTTGCTGGTTTGACTTACCCAGTGGTGATAGTGGTCTGTTACATTCCCCAACAATTAATGTCTTTGGATCTCTGTGAAATTTGAGGGAAAGTAGTGTTTCTTGGATAAATTTGGGTGCTCTGTTATTTGGTGAATAGATATTTAGAATTGTAATATACTCCTGAAGGAGAGATCCTTTAATTAGTATGTAGCGACCTTCTTTATCTCTTCTCACGAATTTTAATTTGAAGTCTGTTTTATCTGATATTAGGATTGCAACTCCTGCCTGTTTATGGGGGCTGTTTGCTTGGTAGATTTTGTTCCAGCCTTTCACATTGAAAATGTGTTTGTTTTTATGGGCAAGATGTGACTCCTAAAGGCAACAGATAGAAGGACCTTGCTTTTTGATCCAACTAGACAGTCTATGTAGCTTAATTGGAGAGTTAAGACCATTAATATTGATAGTTAGGACTGAGAGATGTTTGGTAGTTCCTGCCATGTTATTCACCTTCTTTGGGGCTGTGCCAACTATGTTCTTCCAATGCTTCTTGGATTTTCTGTTTGGGGGCTGTTTCTTTGCCTTTATTTTGCTCTTCTTTTTTTTCAATGTGTAGAATATCTTTAAGCACTTTTGTAGGGATGGTTTGTTGGAGATATATTGTTTCAATTTTTCTTTGCTGTGAATGATTTTTTATTTGGCCTTCTGTTATAAAGGAGAGTTTTAGTGGGTACAGTACTCTTGATTGATAATTTTTTGTCTTTAGGGTGTGGCATACATGATTCCAGGATCTTCTAGATTTAATTGTCTCTGCTGAGATATCTGAAGTCATTTGTATTGGTTTCCCTTTACAGGTGATTGATCTTTTTTTCCTTGATAGATTTAAGGTTCCTTTCCTTGGGCTGAACTGATCCTGTGCAGATTACAATGTAGCGATGGGATGTTCTGTTCTGGTGTGGTTTATTTGAAGTTTTCAAAGCTTATTGTATTTGAATAGGCCTATATTTTTGTACGTTTGTTAGGCTCTTTGCTAGGATCTTGTTAAATAAATTTCCTAGACCATTAACTTCTGTCTTTAGGTGCTCGTCTGCACCCATTATCTTCAAATTAGGCATTCTGATGGTGTGTTCTAGATGTTGAATAGATCTATCATACTTCTTGGATTTGTCTTGGATTGTTGTCTGTTCTTTCTCTATAATATCTAGGCTGTTTTCAATCCCAGAGATCCGATTTTGTGCATGGTCTAACCTACTGTCAAGGCTTTCTACTTTGGTTTTTTATTTCTTTTCCTTCTAATTGGTCAGGTTTGATGGCTTCAAATTTTTTGTTGGAGCTTTGCTTTAGATCTTGTATGGACTTCTTCTTTAATTTGGTTTCCAGTTTTCATTCTCAAACTCCTTAGTTTCATTGGACTACCTTTCCTTCTGTTGGGCTTTTGTCAGAATTCTCTTTGTGGCCACCCCTGGATTCCTCCAGCTGTCTGTTTGTGGATTCCATGAATGCCTCCCTTAATCTTTGTTTATTCTCATCCCACTCATGTATTTCCTCTATTAATCTTAGATTAACCTCATCGTGCATGCAATATTTCTGAATTAATCTTTGGTTAGCCTCATCATATTCCTGTATTAATCTTTTGAAATAATCCTGTATTAATCATGCATTTCCCTATCCTTTGCCAGCTTTCAATCTTTTCATTCAGCATGTTTACCAGTAGTGTTTGTAGAGCATTTTGGGAACTCTCTTCTCAGTTATTCATTGACAGCTGTTACCTGATTGTAATGAGTAGGAGCTGAAATACCTGGACTTGCCATTTTTCTTGTGTTTCTGTTTGTTCTGCCCATTTGGGTATGATATCCAAACTGATTCTGAGCTAGAACACAGTTTTAAGGCAAGCATCAACCAGAGCCCTGTAGTTGCACTAATAGTTTGATCTAGTCAGAATGGGTACAGATACAATCTAGTTCAACAACAAATAGCTAGGGATCAGCAGGCTAGGAAAAATCAAGGAAGGGGTCAGCAGACTAGAAATTAATAGATTTAGTGAGAATTTTGAGGAGAAAATAAGATTGGAGGAATGTAGGGAGGCAAAGTGGGAGAGTGATTCAGAGAATGGGCAGGGATAGAAGGAAAGGAGAAGAGAGATAAAGAAAAAGGAAGAAAATTTTAAAAATTAAAGAAATTAAAATGGAACACTTAAAAATTATATATGCAAAAAGAAATAATTCTACAATTAATGGCATTAAGGGTAGGAGTTTGTGAACTGAGTAATCGATATCTGAATTCAGTATGCACACAATGAAGGATAAGGTCTAATAATCGAAGACAGGTATATATCTGGAAATGAACAGAACAGCAATTAAATAAAGCAAAAAAAAAAAAAAAAAAAAAAAGAACCAAAAGGGAAAAGAGTGTAAAGAGAATATTTTTGAAAGAGAAACAACAACAACAATAACAAGATAAAAAGAAACCTAAAATAAAAATGAGAAAAATAGACAATAGTTAAAAAAAATTAGGTAGATAAAAGTTTTTCGAATTATTTTTTTGGAGGGGGCTTGGGTGGATCTTGTGTCTCCCCTGTGTCTGTAACCAGTCTCTTGGTAGTGGAGTCTCTGATTTGCTCGTGATGTTTGGTTGTCTTATGGCTTGGTTGGTTTCTTAAATGTTTGTTTGGGCAGGCTGAAGGAAGCTCTGCCTCACCTGGGAGATTTTGTTCAGTGGGAGGTTGATTTACTTTTAGTATCAATAAAGTGTGAGGTGGCTGTTTCCTCTAGCTTGAAGTGGCTGTGAGGGGTGCTAGTTTGTAGGTAGCACTGTGGCTTGTCTGCAATCAGCTTTTCCCTGATGGCTAGCTCCTGAGAGACTCAATCAGCCCAGCCTGGAGCCCATCTCAGGATTTATGTGTAACAAGTTTCCAATTGTTGTAGGACTGGAGTTGCTTCCTGTGTAGCAGCTGGATAGGATAGCCTCTGGCTCTGTTTACCCATTAAGGATAATCTGCCCTCCCCCCACAGAGCTGCCTCTGCTTGGGAGGGGCAACTCTCCCCAGTGGTGGAGCTGAGCCTGTGGCAGATCAGAACCTTTTGACCTGTTAAATGGCTATTATTGTCTTCTTTCCAGGCTTGAGTTAAGCTAGCTGCTCTAGCTGGCTCTATGTCAGTATCAAAGATGGAACTTTTCTGCAGTGGTGAGGGGAGGAGCTACCTTCCCACCACTGCTCCATGAGAAGGAGTGAGGATGTCTTAGGTGTGCTCACAGGTTTCCTTTGGTTTCCAGGCTGTCCACAGTCTGCAACTGACTGTGTTTGTGGTCAGCTGAATGAAGATTTCCACTCCTTGATGGTTCTTGCTGGATGTGAGTAGAGTCTGCTCACACACAGCCTCTAGCACCTTTGTCCCAGGCTGTCTTTATTGATATGGCCACCAGCGGCAACAGTCACAGCCTATGCCACTGCCGCTGCTGCTGCCACTGCTGCTGCTTCAAACCCTGGGTGCTCGAATCTGTGTTCTTAACTAAGTTGCCTGAGTTTTTCCTCTCTGGCCAAACTCTGTACTATGATAATACACTTGGTGTGACTCCCTAGCATTAGTTTTTACACTGTAATACTAATACTGGTTTCTACAGGAGAGTTTGTTTAGCCCCCAACATCTCCTCCACCATCTTCTTGTTTCCCCATTGTTGTTATTTTTAATGTACCATGTGATTTATTGTTTCTTTTGTATGTTTTGCCTCTTATGGTATATCCCTATTATTACTGTATTTTATTTTGGTACCCTGGTATTGTATATATGTTTATCTGAATTAGGGAAGTGAAGGGGAACAACAGAATGGTGAGACACAGGCCAAATGGGGAACCAATGCAACGGCAATGTTCAAAGACCATATGCTAGAAATGATGTGTAAAACTTTGGGGTGGGGTTGTGGATGGCGGGAAAGTAGGAGAAAAATGAGGGAAGGGATAACAAATTTGACAAGAAATTTACGTTTTACCTTACTTATGTAACTGTAACCCCTCTGTACATCACCTTGACAATAAAAAAGAGAGAAAAAAAGGGTGGCTTTGTCATATTTCTAAACTTACAGAAGATCTTTAACTTTTCACTACTGAGTTATTATCAAAGGGATTTATAAATATAGACTTAATTACATTAGGATAATTTTTATTTATCCCTAGCCATAGGTAAATATGGTTTTTAAAATCATAAAATACTATTGAATTTTTATCAATTTTTATCTCTATAAATACAATTATTTGATATTATGACTTCATTATGTTAACGTAGTATATCATATTAATTGATTTGGATAAATACGACTTGCTTACTATGTATAGTCCTTTCAATGAGCTACTGAAATTGGTTTTTGTGTATTTTCTTGATTTTCTTGTATATCATTGAACTATGTTTATTAGCACTATTAGACTAATAGCAAACTATCTAAATAGTACCATTTACAGAAGTGTCAAAAAGTTAAATACATAAGGAATAAAATTAAATAAGAACTGAAAGGCTTATGCTAAGAAAATTAAAAAATAGTGGTAAAAAGAGTTAAAAATATCAACAATCTATATACTTGACAGTATTAAAGTGTTCATAGTATTTTTATTAGTTCATATACTGTTGTTGCAAAAAATACCTGAAGTATGATATTATATACAGAAAGAGTTTTATTTATTAAATCACAGTTCTGGAGGCTCAAGAATTTGGTGAAGCCCTGTGGTTAATTACATCACAATGCTAGGCAAACCAAGATCACATACTAAGACAGGAAGCTCCAGCATGATTATTGGTATGGCTTGCTCTTTAGTAACAACTCATTCTTGCAATAAATATTCACTCCATAACTGATATTGGTCCTTTTAAAGGGAAATATTGCAGTAACCCACAATACCTTGCACTGGGCCCTAGGTTTTCTTTTTAACTTAATTTAATTTTATTTGTGAACATACTGTACAGAGGGGTTACAATTACATGGGCAGGATAATGCGTACATTTCTTACCAAGCATTGCAGCCTCTTCCTTTGGTTTACCCTTCACATCCCTTACCAGCCTCTCCCCTCCACCCCAAACCCAATCCTTCTCCTCCCACCCCCTTCCCCCCCTCCCCCCCCGCACCGACGTTGTAAAGCTCGTTTTGGACATGACAACTTGTACTTCTCATTGTTGCAACAGGTCCACCTGTATCCTTAAACAACTGGTTTTTCCCGATCTCCTCCACAAGTTATACTGACATCAAATATAGTGAAAGCAGGGGTTATACTGTGGGGGAGGGACATACTAAGCAACAAAGAGATAATCTTATAAATGCGTTAGAAACACATGCATGAAAGAAAAAAACATTAAAATACATATCTAAGGGTTCATTTTCCTGACATCACATTATCTGACCTTTTCCGCTTGACTCATACATATACTAGATATTGCAAATAAGGGAAACTATGGGACCTATGTTTCTTTGGGCCTGGCTTACTTCACTTAATATAATTTTTTCCAAGTTTTTCCATTTCCTAACAAATGGGCAATGTCATTCTTTCTGATGGAGGCATAGAATTCCATTGTGTATATATACCACATTTTCTTGATCCATTCATCTACTGAGGGGCATCTGGGTTGGTTCCATATCTTAGCTATGGTAAATAATGCTGCAATAAACATTGTTGTGCTGGTAGCTTTAGTGTGGTCTTGTTTGTAAACATTTGGGTAAATGCCCAAAAGTGGGATTGCTGGGTCATAGGGGAGTTCTATGTGAAGTCTTTTGAGGAACCTCCATACTGCTTTCCAAAGTGGTTGAACAAGTTTACATTCCCACCAACAATGAAGTAAGGTTCCTTTCTGTCCACATCCCCTCCAGCATCTGTTGTTGTTAGAGTTCTTGATTTTTGCCGTTCTAACTGGGGTGAGGTGATATCTCAATGTTGTTTTGATTTGCATTTCTTTTATGGCTAGGATGTTGAACATTTCTTCACGTGTCTATTGGCCATCCTTCTTTCTTCTTCAGAGAAATTTCTCTTTAAGTCTTTCGCCCACTTAGTTATTGGGCAGTTGTTTCTTTGATGATTTGTTCCTGGGGGGTTTAATTTTTTGAGTTCCAAGTATATTTTAGAAATGAGACCCTTGTCCGTTGTATGGCTAGTAAAGATCTCCCAATCCGTGGGCTTTCTATTGATCTTGCTAGCTATGTCATTTGCCCTGCAGAAGCTCTGCAACTTTATGCAACCCCATGTGTCCAACCATTCTTTGATTTGTTGTGTTTAGGGGTCTCTATTCGAAAAATTTCTGCCTGAGCCAAGGAGACCTAGGGATTCTCCTATTCCATCCTGTAATGTTTTCAGAGTGTCTGCTTTGACTTCGAGGTCTTTGATCCATTTGGAGTTGATTCTGGTGCAGGGTGATATCTAAGGATCTAGCTTTAGTTTTCTACAAGTAGTTAACCAATTTTGCCAGCACCATTTACTGAAGAGGCTGTCTTTCTTCCATTCTATTGTTTTAGCTGCCTTATCGAAGATTAGATGGCTATAGGTCTGTGGGTTCATTTCTTGGTTTTCAATTCTATTCCATTGGTCCTGAGGTCTGTTCTTATGCCAATACCAAGCTGTTTTGATTACTATGGTTTTGTAGTAGAGTTTGAAATTTGGTATTGATATTCCTCCAGCAGTGTTCTTTCCGTTGAGGAGCGTTTTTGCTATTCGGGGTCTTTTATTGTTCCATATGAATTTTTGGATTGCCTCTTCTATTTCCTTGAAGAATGAGGTTGGAATTTTGATAGGTATTGCATTGAATTTGTAGATAGCCTTGGGAAGTATTGCCATTTTCACGATGTTAATCTTTCCAAGCCAGGAGCATGGGAGGCTTTGCCATTTTTTTAGTTCTGTGTTGATTTCCTTTTTCAAGATTTTAAAGTTTTCATCATAGAGGTCCCTCACTTCTTTAGTTAAGTTAATTCCTAGGTATTTTATTTTTTGTGGGGCTATTACAAATGGAGTTGCTTTCCTAATTTCAGCCACACTTTTCTCATTGTTGGCATACAGAAAAGCCATTGATTTTGGGGGGTTAATTTTATACCCTGCTACTTTGCCAAAGTTTTGAATCAGCTTGAGTAATTTGGAAGTGGAGTCTATGGGATTCTTTAAATGCAAGATCATGTCTTCTGCAAAGAGGAAGAGTTTTATTTCTTCTTTCCCTATTTGGATCCCCTTTATGTCTGCATCTTGTCTTATTGCTGTAGCTAGGCATTCTAATACTAGATTGAAGAGAAGTGGAGAGAGTGGGCATCCTTGTCTTGTTTGTGAGTTAAGAGGAAATAGCTTTAGCTTTTCACCATTGAGTATAATACTGGCTGTAGTTTTGTCATATACAGCCTTTATTGTATTGAGGAATGTTCCATGGATTCCTAATTTTTCCAAAACCTTCATCATGAAGGGGTGTTGGATCTTGTCGAATGCTTTTTCTTCGTCTATTTAGATAATCATGTGGTTCCTATTCTTGCTCCTGTTGATGTGATGAATAATATTAATTGATTTGCGTATATTGAACCAGGTTTGCATCCCTGAAATGAATCCTATTTGATCGTGGTCTATGATTTTTTGGATGAATTGTTGAAGTCGATTGGAAAAAATTTTGTTGAGAAGTTTTACATCAATGTTCATCAAAGAAATGGGTCTATAGTTCTCTTTCTTTGATGAGTCCCTGCCTGGTTTTGGGATGAGGGTTATGATGGCTTCATAGAATGTGTTCGGTGGTGAGCTTTCTCTTTCAATTTCATTGAAGAGTTGGAGGAGTATTGGTGTGAGCTCTGCTTTGAAGGCCTTGCAAAATTCCACTGTAAAACCATCTGGTCCTGGACTTTCCTTATCTGGGAGGTCTCTTATTGCTGTTTCTATTTCAGTGCTTGATATGGGTATGTTAAGATAGTTTAACTCATCTTGGTTTAGTTTTGGCATGTCAATATTTGCTAGGAAAAGGTCCATTCCTGTCAAGTTCTCAAACTTATTAGCATAGAGTTTTGAGAAGTATTCCCTTAAAATGTTCTGAATCTTGGTTGTTTCCGTGGTGATGTTTCCATTCTCATCTCTGAGTTTATTAATTTGGGTGTGTTCTCTTCTTTTTCTGATAAGATTTGCTAAGGGTCTGTCAATTTTGTTAAGTTTTTCCAAGAACCAACTCTTTGTTTTGTTGAGTCTTTCTATAGTTTTTTTGGATTCTAATTCATTTAATTCTGATGTAATTTTAATTATTTCTTTCCGTCTACTGGATTGGGGTTTATCTTGCTGCTCTTTTTCAAGGAGGTTTAGATGTGTCATTAAATTGTTAGTTTCAGATCTCTCCAATTTGTTGATGTAGGAGCTCAGAGCTATAAACTTGCCTCTGAGTACTGCCTTTGCTGTGTCCCAGAGGAGCTGGTAATTGGTGTGTTCATTTTTGTTGAATAGCATGAACATTTTAATTTCCTTTTTAATCTCTTCCATGACCCACTCATGATTCAGCAGTGTGTTGTTCAGCCTCCATGTGGTGCCGGACTTTTTTTGGTGGCCTTTGGTGTTGAGTTCTAATTTTATTCCCTTGTGGTCAGAGAGGATGCAAGGTATAACTTCAATGTTTCTGGAGTTAGACAAGTTTGCTTTGTGGCCTAAAATGTGGTCTATTTTAGAAAACGTTCCATGTGCTGCTGAGAAAAACGTGTATTCTGATGCTGCTGGGTGAAATGTTCGGTAGATGTCTGTTAAGTCTAGTTGATCTATGCAGCTGTTTAGATCTGCGGTTTCTCTGTTGAATTTTTGTCGAGTTGATCTATCTAGTGGGGAGAGTGGTGTGTTAAAATCCCCAACAATTAATGTCTTTGGATCTATTTGGGATTCGAGGGAAAGTAGTGTTTCTTTGATAAATTTGGGTGCTAAATTGTTTGGCGAATAAATATTTAGAATTGTAATACCCTCCTGAAGGAGAGATCCTTTTATTAGTATGTAGTGACTTTCTTTATCTCTTCTAACGAATTTTAACTTGAAGTCTATTTTATCTGATATTAGGATTGCAAATCCCGCCTGTTTATGGGGGCCGTTTGCTTGGAAGATTTTGTTCCAGCCTTTAACATTGAAAATGTGTTTGTTTTTTCGGGCAAGATATGACTCCTGCAGGCAGCAGATAGAAGGGTCTTGTTTTTTAATCCAACTAGACAGTCTATGTCGCTTAATTGGAGAGTTCAGTCCGTTAACGTTAAGAGATAGGACTGAGAGGTATTTGGGAGTTCCTGCCATGTTATCCACCTTCTTGGGGGCTGCAAAAACTAGGTTCTTGCTATCGTTCTTAGATTCTCAGTTTGCGTGCAGTTTCTTGGCCTTTATTGCGGTCTTGTTGGTTTTCTATGTGTAGGACATCTTTAAGAATCTTTTGTAGGGCTGGTTTGGTGGAGATGTATTGTTTCAATTTTTCTTTGCTATGGAAGGTTTTTATTTGGCCTTCAGTTATGAAGGAGAGTTTAGCTGGGTACAGTATTCTTGGTTGATAGTTGTTTGTTTGTAAGGCATGGCATACATCATTCCAGGCTCTTCTTGCTTTGATTGTCTCTGCTGAGAAATCTGAGGCGATTCTAATTGGTATCCCTTTATAGGTGATTACCCTTTTCTCCTTGACAGCTTTAAGGATCTTTTCCTTGGTCTGAGTTGATCCTGTGTGGATTATAATGTGACAGTGGGATGTCCTATTCTGGTCTGGTCTATTTGGGGTTCTAAAAGCTTCTTGTATCTGAATAGGCCTATCTTTTTGTATGTTTGGGAAGTTCTCTGCTAGGATCCTGTTAAACAAATTTCCTAGACCATTAACTTATGTTTCTGGGTGTTCCTCTACACCCATCATCCTTAGATTAGGCCTTCTGATGGTGTCTTCCAGGTGTTGGATAGATCTATCATATTTCTTGGACTTGTCTTGGATGGTTGTATCTTCTTTCTCTATAATATCTAGGCTGTCTTCAATCCCTGATAATCGATCTTCTGCATGGTCTAACCTGCTGTCAAGACTTTCTACTTTGTTTTTTATCTCTTTTCCTTCTAATTGGTCAGCTTTGATGGCTTCAAGTTCTTTGTTGAAGCTTTGTTTTAGGCCTTGTATGAATTTCTTTACTTCCTTAATTTGGTGTTCAGTGTTTGTTCTCAAATCACTTAGTTGATTGGTTATGGTTTCTTTGGGCTCCTATTCCTTCTGTTGGGTTCCATTCAGCATTCCCTTTGTGGTCTCCCTGACTTCCTTCAGCTCTTTGTTAATGGATTCCATGAATGCCTTTAGTGATCTTTGTGTATTCTCTACCTGGTCTTTCAATTCCTGTATTACTCTTTGATTAGCTTCCTCCCGTTTGTGGGATTCCTGTAGTTCTCTTTCCTCCCGTTCGTGGGATTCCTGCAGTTCTCTTTGAGTGTTCTCAGCCTGCTCACGCCATTCCTCCCTTTCTCTTTGAGTATTCTCAAGTTGTTCACGCAAATCCTGTATCAGTTTTTGAGTAGCTTCCTCACGCTTATGATATTCCTGTATAAGCTTTTGGGATGCCTCCTCTCTCTCCCTTTCACGCTCATACAGAGTCCTTTGTAAGTTGTCAAACTTCTCATTTATCATGTTTGCTAGCAGTGTTTGTAGAGCTATTTGGGAACTCTCCTCTGGATTATTCATTATCTATTCTGACCCCTGACTATCAAGATTGGGAATTGAGATATCCGGATTTGCCATTTTTCTTGTGTTTTTCTGGCTTACTCTGCCCATTTGAAATGAAAATAGCACCAGTTTTGTGCTAGAACACTATCTTAAGGCAACCATCAATCAAAGTTTGCATTTGTACAGTCAATAGTCTACAGATACAATCTAGTTCAACAGATACATCTATTCAACATCAAACAACTATATGTTAATGGCTTCGAACTCCAGAGAAGAATTTGGAAAACCAGAAATTATTAGGGTTAGGGAGAGATGTGAGTTAAAAATAGGAATAGATTGGTGTGGGGAGGCACAGGGAGAGTTAACTATGTCCTAATCCCAATGCAGGAAATAGGTTAGGTAGGATGCAAGTAGAGAGAGAGAGAAAAAGAAGAAAGGGAAAGGGAAATGAAAAGAGACCAGAAAAAAATAGAAATGTAAAAACTAATATTATTATGGAGATTAAACGACCATCTATTTAGAGAGGAATGTTAGTATATTAAGAGAAGGGAAGGGACATAGAGGAGAAGTGAAAAACTTAAAAAAATGCTTAAAATATTATATAGGAATAAAGAGGTAGTACTGCTATTAAGGAATTTAAGTCTCAGAGGTTTTGAATTGAGTAATAAATTTGTGGATTAAGTGTGTACACAATGGGGGATAGGGCCTACTAGTTAACTACGGGTTTATCTGAGGATGTGCAGGACAAGAGTTAAGTCACATAAAGAAGATCAAAAGAGAGGAAAAGGTGGAATGGATAAGAAAGGGAGGAAAAAAAGATCAGAAGTTCAGTAGAGCTAGACAAAAAACAAAAAGATAGTTAAGAAAGAAAGAAAAAGAGAAAGAAGACAAGAAAAGAAAGGAAAACGCACATTCACGTATTCCTAAAATAAAAATTACAAGAGGAAAAAAAAGTTACTGGAAAACAATTATTTTTTCAAAAAAGGCAAAAATTAAAGATTAATAAAATTTTTAGAAAAGAAAAAAATTTTTTTTATATATATAAGGTACCAAAAAAAAAGAAAAAAAAAAAAAAAAGAAAAGATAAGAAGAAAAAAAAAAAAGTTCTTTGATTTTTTTTTTTTATTTTTTTGGGAGGGGTGGGAAGAATCCTGTATCTCCCTTTTGTCTGTAACCAGCCTCTTGTTGGAGTCTCTGGTCAGCTTGAGGTCCTGTGGCTTGATTGGTTTCTTAAGTCAGTTTGTTAGAACAGGCAGAAAAATGCTCTGCTTTACCCAAGATTTTGAGATCCCCCTCCCAGATTAGTTTAATGGGAGGGTGATCTGTTTTGAGAATCACAAAAGAGGGGGACGCAGTGATGAGGCTAGGTTCTGGGTAGAGTTGAGGCCTTTCAACAATCAGTAGCTTTTCCCTGGAGCTATTTTGTGAAAAATCTCACAGAGCCCAGCCTGAAGCCATTCTCAGGGTTTCTGTTTTTCAATTGATTGTTGAGGCTGCTAGAGGGAGGGGCAGCCTCTGGCTCTGGTTACCCAGTGCGGAAAGCCACTCCAATGGCTGGTGCCAGAGCTGGGTGACTTTTCCCTGTATGGAGCTGAGTCTGGCAGGTCACTTTGCCGTTAAGTTCTTGTGACCTGCTAAATGACTCGTTTTATTCCAAGGCCTGAGTTGGAGCTGGCAGCTCCTCTGAGCTTTGTCGATATCCAAGATGGAGATCACTGGTGCTAGGGGGTGGAGGGGTGGCCTTCCCTCCTCTGCTCCCTGAGAAGGAGTGAGGACGCCGAGTCTTGGATCCTGGGTTGTCTCTGGTCTGCAAACTGCAGGATGAAGATGTCCGCTCCTTGTCGGTTCTTGCTGGTGTTGAGTAGAATCCGCTTGCCTGCTGCGTCTGGCTCCTTCGTCCCGGACTCTCTGTGTGAGCGCTCAGGTATGGCCCCGGCTGCAGTCTCCGCCGGGACCTTGCCGCCGCCGCCCCCACTGCTGCTGGCAAGCGCTCAGATGTGTCTTCTTGCCTTGGCTTTCCCTCTCTTGTCTAACTCTCTGTCCTGTGATGGCACACTTGGTGTGATTCTCTGGCTTAGGATTGTTCACTGGAACTCTAAAACTGCTTTCTATGCGAGAGCTTGTTCAGATTCCAGCTTCTCCTCCGCCATCTTCCTGGAACCACCTGGGCCCTAGCTTTTAAAAGTTCCCTCACCTCTCATATGGTCATACTGAGGAATCAAGCTTATAACACATGAACCCTTGAGGACTATACCTAAACCATATCAAAACCACAGCCCTCGCTAAAGAAATATTCAGAATCACTGAAGCTCTTGACAAAACCCAATAGAATTTTATAGAACTATAAAAACAAATTCTAAAATTTGTATGGAACCCGAAAATATTCTACATTTAAAGAAAAAAATCTTATGAACAAAACTGGAGGTATCCCACTTAGATTTCAGAAGATATAACAAAATAATTGTACTTAAACAATATGGTACAAGGATAAATCTAAACACATGTACCAGTTGAACAGAATAGAATGCGTGGAAAGCAAAACATACCATACATAGACACACATCTTCAAAAAGAATGCCAAAATTACACACTGGAGAAAGGACAGAATTTCTTCAACAAGTGCTATGAATCAAACTAGGTCATTATGTTCAAAAAACAGAAACTAGATAATATTTTTCATCATACACAAAATTCAACTAAGTATAGATTAAAAACTAAGTACAGCACGTAAAAATATAAAACTTCTAGAAGAAAAGGTAAGGAAAAATGTTCATGATTTAATTTCCTCTGTGTTTCTTGGATATGGTACAAAGCAAAAGCAAAAGAAGCTAAAAAATAGGCAACTCAATTAAACTAAAAAGCTTCTGCACAGTAAAATAAATGAGCTATAAAAAGATAACATGAAATAGAGGAAATATTGGATATGATGAAAATATCTGAAATAAATAATTGTTACAACTCACTAACAGTAAGGAAAAAGATCCATGCCAAAAACTCAAGTAAAATTGGGTAATGGAGATGAGCATGAAGCCTCAGGATACAAAGATCAGGAGAATTATAGTTTGAAGCTTTCCTTAAAAAAAAAAAAGGTTAGTGAGATCTTCATCTCAAACTACAAGTTGCTTGTGGCAGTACACTGTAATCCCAACTATATGGAAGGATATATAATTGGATCATGGTCTAAGAGTGGCAAGAGCAAAAACATAAGACCCTATCAAAAACAATAAATCAAAATAAAACATGCAGTTTTGATTCAAGTGGTAAAGCACTCGCCTAGCCCTGAGTTCAACTTAAGAAATTAGTTTAAAAAAATGAGCGAGAAAATTCCATGCAGTTTTTTTCTAAAATGGGCATACAACTAGCAAACAGATAGATGAAAACAATTCTAACTAATGATCACTAATCATTGAGACATACAAATTAGGGGCTGGGAAGTTGGCCAGTGGTAGAGCACTTGCCTTGCATGCATGAGGCCCTGGGTTTGATTCCTCAGCACCACATAAGCAAAAAGGAAAAAAGACGGAAGTGGTGCTGTGGCTCAAGTGGTAGAGCACTAGCCTTGAGCTGAAGAGCTAAGGGACAGCGCCCAGGCCCAGAGTTCAGGCCCAGGACTGGATCAAAAAAAAAAAAAAAGAGAAATACAAATTAAATTCACAATGAGCCATCACATCATACTTGTTGGGATCTTTTCAAATCAAAAGTTCATAAGATAATCATTTAGAAGGATTGCTGAAATTGAAGCCATTGTACACTGTAATGGAAACGTAAATTGGAACAATTACTGTAGAAAATATCATGGAGGTTTTTTTTTTTTTTTTTAAGAAACCCATTTCTGGATGTATATCTAAATCAGTATGTTGTTAGCCAAGTTGTAAAAACAATCCAAATATCCATCAACAGATGAATGGATAAAGTGTATATGGCATATGCTTGCTCTGGAACCTTATTCAGCTTTCAAAATAAAAGGAAATCATGCCATATATAACCATGTCTTACAGTGGGGGACAATATGTATATTCAGTGTTTAAATATGTAGAAACAGAGTAGGATGGGGGTTACTATGGGTTGATGGTAGGAGAAATGCAGAACTGCTGTCCAATAGGTCTAAAATTTCAGTTATATAACACAAATAATTGCAGAAATATGCTAGCTATATATATATATTATACAGTGTATATTAGACTTAAATATTTCCTGAGGGTATAGCTCATGGGTTCTCATCACAATAAAAATAAAACAGAAAAGTCACTCAACTATCATTTTTCCCACATAATTAATAACACTTTAAGGAAGGCAAATGATTTTTTGTATTATTAGTTTAAAATGTACTATATATACTATGGTTCAGTAGAAAGAGAACCACCTTTAAAATTGTGCATTCCCTTGTCCTGACTTTAGCACTAACTCAGTTTTATGTCAAGCTAATTATTTTAAACTCTCTGAGATACATTTTTTTCATTTATACATTGATCTGTAAATACAGAATTGTTTCTTGGAAACTCATACATATAAAATTGTAACCTGGCATAAAATAATATTTCACAGATAGTTTGAGGATTAACTGAGCTATTTGGGGGACAAAAACAATTATTTGAATATAAAATACAAATGATCATAAATTAGTATCTTATTATTTCACTCTGTGTGTGTGTGTGTATGTGTGTGTGTTTGTGTGAGATATGTGTTCCTTACTCTGTTTCTTACATTTTGCAAAACAAAACTATATGAAAATTTACAGGTAAAAATTAAGGAAAAATAAAAAAAAATTTAGCATCAAATTCAATTTTAAACCTTGTTTTTTTTATACTAACACTGAAATATAGCAATCTATTTCATAACATAATGGCAGTGGAAGGGTATGCTTAGGAGTAAACAAGATAGAATTTTAAAAATATCCTATTCCAGAGCATTCTAAGCCTTCCATTGTATGGCACCACACCAATGATGTTAAGATTTTACAAATTCAAAAACTGGACAAGGTTATACTTCCTCATTTCAGTACATGAGTTGTTCTGTGTTTTACTAAGGGGATTATTGAGTTAAATATTTTATAACAGGTATCAATCTTTTATAATAGGATTATTCAAACATTATACTACTCTTCCAAAAGTGAAAAAACATAGCACTTTAACTTCAATTTGTATTTGTCCATATTTTAACTTTATTTCTTATCCATCCAAAACTGAAATACAAGTCCTGACATGTTACAAAGTAACTTTTCACAAATTTTGGTCACACTTCCATTCTAAAAACAATTGAGTGCTTTGGAAAGTACATTCCTTTTGT
The DNA here is from genome assembly GCF_019054845.1 of Dipodomys spectabilis. Taxonomy (NCBI): domain Eukaryota; kingdom Metazoa; phylum Chordata; class Mammalia; order Rodentia; family Heteromyidae; genus Dipodomys; species Dipodomys spectabilis. The sequence continues at coordinate 56,378 of NW_024871411.1, read as the reverse complement.
GTTTTCTATTATACTGTAATTTTCTGCGTATGACTTTCTATAAGGCCATTTAAGAAATGTCATGGAAATGAATCTAGTGAAGGGCAAGGAGTAGAAATTGGGGTGTAGGATTACTGTGATACTAAACAATAAGTACCATGGATTTTTGTAATATTATCATTAAAAAGTCAAAATTTCCAGAGGATATTAATCTTCTAGAATCAAAATCATTTTTTTCTGTACTACAGTTTGAATTCAGGGCCTTGTACTTGCTAGACTGGACTTTTATCACCAACATCATTTCTTACACCTTTTATTTCCCTACATTATGCCTCAGAGTAAAAGTTGTAACATAGGGAAATATACTATAATTTTATGCTTTCTTCTACTATTGTTTTTCTCCAAAGATTTCTTTACTGAGATTAACTAACTACAAAAATTTCACAGTATTGTGGCATAGCTAAAGTAACAAACACATTTTAACCTTCGCATTGATAATCATTATAACTCGAATTTACAAAGCTTATTCACTCTATCATTCTTTAGAATAAAATATAAACTCCACATTTTCTTGAAAGCTTTTTATGCTTAGCACATTTTTGGTAGAAGTTTCTAAACAAGGAAACCACATAAAATACAATTTATACTTTATATTCAGTATGCTCTGTTCATAAGATTCATAATTGTTTTGTATGTGCAACCAGCACATACTGATAGGAACTGAATAATCAGCAGTTATCTTTATTAGTACCATAAGTAACCACTTGAAGGAAGAAAGGTGCCAGTGGCTCACACCTGGGATTCTAGGTACTCTGAGTGTCACAGTTCAAGGCCAACCTGGGCCAAAAAGTCTGTAAGACTCTTATCTCCAATTATCCATCAACAAAGATGAAAGTAGATCTGTGGCTCAAATGGTAGAGTGCTAGTTTTGAACAAAAATGCTCAGGGACAATGCCCAGTCCCTGAGTTCAACCCCAGGACCAGCATGAAAAATATTTTAAAGTAGTAATTCCAGTGATACAAACTGTTCGGTATATGATCAGGAAAAATTTAAGAATTTTCCTCCATGTCTTTACAAATAACTGATTTATTTAGACTAACTCAATATTTGTTTTTCCAAACATTAAAAATTACATCAGGGTTGTGACAGTTAAATACTATCATCATAAAAAAGCATTTATGTTAAAGCTGAAAAAGTCAATTTTATGTCAATAATGCCCAAAGTATGCATTTTTTAATACTAGTGATTCATTTTAGGGACTCACATTTTCTAGGTGTGGTGGAATAAATCTAAATCCCAGCTACTGTTGAGGAAACACAAGGAGGTTGGCTAAGACTGGCTAGGTTGGCTGGGTCAGCTAGGACTGGTCCAAGCTTAATTACAACACTTTGTCTACGCAACACATTAAACAGAAAAGGCCTTAGGTTCTTCAAGTGGTAGACTGCTTGTCTCTAAAGCACACAACCCTGAGTTCAATCCCCAGTGCTGCCATATCCCCCTAAAATATAGGATGCATGAACTAATAAAGAAAATTTATATTTTGAGGGACAAGTAAAAAATACAGATAGAAAAATAGGGAAGGTTTGGGAAGGTGGCTCAGTGGCAAAGTGCTTGCCTTGCATGCATAAGGTTCTGGGTTCGATTCTTTAGCACAACATAACCAGAAAAAGCTGGAAGTGGTGTGCAGCTCAAGTAGTAAGGTGTTAGCCCTGAGCTGAAGAGCTGAGAGACAGTGCCTAGGCCCAGAGTTCAGGTCCCATGACCGACAAAAAAAAGAAAAAGAAAAAAAATAGGGAAATGATCAATATGTAAGTCAGAAAATGTGCAAAATAACTCTTAAAAATATAGAATAAGTTCCAATTCATACTCAGATATGGAAATTATACTACACTGAAATGCATTTGGCAAGTCAGAAAATTGGTAAAGAAAAGAGTTAAACAAAATGTATTCTACTACTGAGGTTTTGGGACAGCAAACATTTTCCTTCACTATTAGTGTGAAAATGTGTACTTCAGAAGAGGTACTAGACAGTATCTAAGAAAACTACATTATGTAACTAAATTTTCACTCAAAAATTACAGGTACTGGAACTTTCCATGAATTAATATTTTCAATAATATAAAAACACACATGTACAAAGTTATTCATTATAACATTAAAATGCAATTCTGAAGTAGAAGATAAAGATTCATGCATAGTTGAGTGGCTAAATATACTATATCCCCAATATTATTATGCAATTGTGAAGTAAAAATAAGAAACATCTTTATGAATATAGCCTAAAATGGAATATACTATTAATTGAAAAAATCAGCATTCAGAGAGAATCTAATGTATACTATATGACTTAAGCAAAGCTTAAGAAAGAAATCACGTGTCTGGTAATTTGTGCAAAGAGAAATACAGACAGAACAAGCCAGAATCAATGAGTTGCCTAACATGAGCTAAGTGAGAAGATGGTGGAAAAATTGGAGATTGTGAACAATTAAAAGGATAAATTTAGGGAAATTATATAATGTTAACTTTCAGAATAATGATATTTCACAAAGACAAAAAGTAGATACAGAATTTAAATCAATCATGATGGGAGAATTCCAAATGAATAAAATTAGTAGAAGAAATTAATTATTACAGGTGAGAAACATAATCACACTGAAGACACACTGAGTTAATGTAGGTTATACAGGAAAAGAGTGCAAATTTATTGCAGGGTGTTTATTAGATATAATTCAAATTTCATAAAATTTATGTTTAGAGGACACAGAGATACTTCTAAGCAGAGTTGTAAAATCATCATTTAAATCTAATTAAAACATTTAAAGTACACCAAATGATCTGGGTGCCAGTGGCTCACAACTGTAATCCTGGCTACTCAAGATGGTGAGATCTGAGGATCACAGTTCAAAGCCAGCTAAGGCACGAAAGACCAATTAGCCACCAAAAAGCCAACGTGGAGCTGTGGCTTAAGTGATAGAATACTTCCTTTGAGTGAAAAAATAAAGATAAGGGACAATTACCAAGTCTTGATGTCAAGCTCCAGGATGTCCAGGATGGAAGCACTCTCTCTCTCTCTCTCTCTCTCTCTCTCTCTCTCTCTCTCTCTCTCACACACACACACACACACACACACACACACAGGGTCACACACACACACAACACACACACACACACACACACACAAATACCCCCAAAATGAAAAAGTATAACAATTAACAGTCACTACCATCCTTCTTGTTTCCCTAGCAATCACTATTACTTTTTTGCTTACTACATCAATTAATGTTCGCACTTAATATAAATTGAATTACATAATATGTGGTTTCATGTCACATTACCAATACTTCTTATTATACACTTATATGTTTTTATACCTGTGTGAATGTGTATCCACACATAAATTAGTCATTTATCAGTTGGTAAACATTTGAGTTGTTTCTATTTCTGACTAATAATCATAATGATGCTAAGAACACTTATGTGCAAAGTTCTTAGTGCAACATGGTTTAGCTTCTCTTCAATATATAATGAAGGACATGAAGATAAAGAGGAGTTACCAGTCTAGAACAGCAGGAGTGAGGGTAAGAAATGAGGGTATGGGGGAAGAATATTGAAAGTATATTGAGAGTATATTGAATGCACCTATACAAAGGCTAAAATGGAACCCATTTGGGAAAAACAGTGCAGTAAAATTTTTACATGAGTAGTTAAAGAAAGCAAGGATAATAAATTTCAAAAGAAGGGGTCAACATGATAATGGTACATTTTATTCATATATAGAAATATCACAATGAAAGCACTTAGTTTTTTGCAGTGAATCCATGCTAATTGAAATTGTCAGTACTGAGTAATATGACACTTTTATGCTTAACTTTCTGAGCAACTGCCAGATAATTTCCAAAGTAGCTACATTTCACATACCCAACATCAGGATGATGAGCCACAAAATTTTCACATCACCAACACTTGGTATTGAATATATTTTTTTATTTGACACATTCTATAAGATGCAGATGTATTTCACTGTGGTTATGAATTATATTTCTCTGGTGCCTAACGATATTGAACATCTTTTTCAAGTGTTTATTAACACATTTACATTGCCCTTTGGATTCTTTGCTTATTCTAAAATTTGGTAAGTTTTCCTAATTTAAGTAAATTATAAGAATTTCTACAAAAGTAGAATTTGAATACAATTCCTTTACCCCAAAAAAGGTTTTTATGAATACTTTCTCCCATTTTTCATGTTGTTTTTTTGGCAGTATCACTTGAAGCATATACCATTTTAATTTTATAAGGACTAATTTATCATTTGCATTGTTTATTGCATGTTTATTGTTATCTCTGAAAAAATTGCCAAAGAAAAGATCATAAACACTTACTCCTATAGTCTACTTTTAGTAAATTTCTATATATAAGGTAGAATTACAGTTCTATGATTTTCCATGTGGCCATCCAGTTGTCACATTAACAGTTCTTGAGGGATCACAATTTTTCTTCATTGAGTAGATTCAATATGTTGTTGAAAATCAATTCATGAGAGACAGAGAGAGACAGAGAGAGACAAGGAGAGACAGATAGAGACAGAGGCAGAGACAGAGACAGACAGAGAGACAGAGAGACACAGAGAGAGTCTAGAAACAAGACCATAGATAGATAGATAGATAGATAGATAGATAGATAGATAGATAGATAGATTGATTGATTGATTGATTGATTGATAGTTAGATGATAGATAGATTCTCTCAGCTGGATGGGCTTTATGATTGTTTTGATTGTTCAGGGTTGTATTTATCTTCACTAGCTGCCCGGTACTTTTGTTTAAAATTTGCAATTGGGCAAGGTCATTTGTTGATCCTTGAATCTGATTGAGAACTAAGGTCTCTGCTTGGCCACATGGAAGGGAAGAGTCAGAGGTCATACTTCATAAATAGTCATGAATTTAGTATTGTCTCCTAGCCAAGGAAAGCTTAAACAGAACACCGAATTTTGAGGGAGTTGATGTTCAGCTATGGACATTGAGCAGGGACAGATGCTCCTTTAGCAGGTCAGTTTTGATGCTCACTAGCCTTCTGGCTAGAAATAAAGCTGAATAAAGCCAATAGTGTTGAATTTTGGAATATCTATTTTTAGATTTATGAATCTCATCCAAGATACTGATCTAACAAAATTTAGACTGATGTTTAAGCAAATATCTTAGTATTACGGCCTAGCAAGGTAACACATAAATTTAGTCAACCCAGTTTGCCTTAATTTACTGGGAAATACCATAGAGTGACATAGGCAACAGAAAATTTCTCACCATTCTGTGAGGTAGAAAAATTATGAAGTTAACAGGGTTGGGTTTTTGTAAAAAACAAAACTTGAGGCAATAATCTGTTTTATATCATTCTCCTTGGCTTTTAGATGGCTGTTTTCTCCCAGCATCTTCATCTTATATATTCTCTGTGCTCTTGCCCAAATGGTCTTTTTTTATTTTCATCTTTTTATTTTTAATATTTTGGTGCCAAGCCTGAAGCTTCAAATTGTGCACTCACTCAGTTTTTTTGTTGACAGCTGGAGTGCTACCAATTGAGCAACTCCTCCACTTCTTGATTTTTTGCTGATTAGTTAGAAATAAGTCTCTTGGATTTTTCTGCCTGGGCTCGCTCCTTAGTTGTTAGCTTCTTTAGTGGCTAGGATTTTTGGCACAACAATAGGCATCCTGTTCAAATTTCATCTTCTTTTTGGAAAGTCAGTATTGAGTTATGGTTCAATACAAGGAATTTGTTTACTTAATTACCCATGTAAAGATTTCATCCCTGCATATAATCACATGCTGAGATGGTGGAGGTTACTACCTCAATACACAAATCTTTATGTTAACAGAAAGAAGTAAGTTTATAACAGCATGGAATGTATATATTTCCTTTCTTTGAAAGACACCTGAATTATTTTGTTTTTGATTATTGTGAATAAAGCTGTATAAAATATATATATAGGATTTTTGGATAGATGTCTGCATTTATTTGGGATAGTTGTTCAAGGATGCTTTGTTAGTTTGTATGGTAGTTGATGTTTACTTTTTAAAGAACCTATCAAACTGTTTCCCAGATTCAATGTAGCATTTTACTTTCCCATCAGCAATACATAATGACCTCACACCACATCATCCCCTGTGGTGTTGTCACTGTTCCTTAGTGTAGCCATTCAAATAAGTGTGCAGTAGTATCTCATTATGGTTTTAATTTGCATTTTTCTAATAGTTAATGATGGTGAACAACTTTTCATGTGCTCATTTGCCATCTGCATATGTTCTTTGGAGAAATGTGTGTTCCTTTCTTTTTTCTCCTGGCCTAATTGTATTGTTTTAGGTGTTAAGTTTTAAGAGTTATTTTTTCTTATTTTAGAGTTGTTTCGTGTCAGATATGTTATTTGCAAATATTTCTTCCTCATCTTTAGTTCGTCTTTTCATCCTCACAACAGAGTTTATCACAGAACAGGTTTTTTACTTTGATAAAGCCTAAATTATCAATTTATATTTTATGGAGTAGGAGGTTCCAGGAAGATGGCGGAGGAGAAGCTGGAATCTGAACAAGCTCTTGCATAGAAAACAGTTTCAGAGTTCCAGTGAACAGTCCCAAGCCAGAGAATCACACCAAGTGTGCCATCACAGGACAGACAGTTAGACAAGAGAGGGGAAGCCAAGCAGACACATCTGAGCAGCTGCCGCTGCGGCGGCAGGGTCGCAGCGGCGACCACCGCCGCGGGGGCATACCTGAGACACAGTCCGGGACGAAGGAGCCAGACGCAGTGAACGAGCGGATTCTACTCAACACCAGCAAGAACCGACAAGGAGCGGACAACTTCATCCTGCACTTTGAAGACCAGAGATGACCCAGGATCCAAGACTCGGTGTGAGTAGAAGCCCGACTTCCTCACTCTTTCTCAGGAGCAGAGGAGGGAAGGCCACAACTCCCCCCCAGCACCGGTGATCTCCATCTTGGATACCGACAAAGCTCGGAGGAGCGGTTAGCTCCAGCTCAGGCCTTGGAATAAAATGAGTCATTTAGCAGGTCACAAGAACTTAACGGCGAAGTGACCTCACAGACTCAGTTCCATTCAGGGAAAAGTCACCCAGCTCAGGTGCCAGCCATTGGAGTGGCTCTCCTCACCGGGTAACCAGAGCCAGAGGCTGCCCCTCCCTCTAGCAGCCACCACAATCAATTGGAAAACAGAAACCCTGAGAATGGCTCCAGTCTGGGTGCTGTGAGTTTTTTTCACAAAATAGCCCCAGGGAAAAGCTACGGTTTGTTGAAAGGCCTCAACTCTACCCAGAACCTAGCCCCATCACTGCATCCCTCTCTTGTGTGATTCTCAAAGCAGATCACCCTCCCAGTAAACTAACCTGGGAGGGGGATCTCAAAATCTTGGGTAAAGCAGAGCATTTTTCTACCTGTTCCAACAAACTGACTTAAGAAACCAATCAAGCCACAGGACCTCAAGCTGACCAGAGACTCCAACCAGACTCTGGTTACAGACAAAAGGGAGATACAGGACTCTTCCCACCCCTCCCAAAACAAAAAAAATCTAAGAACTGTTTTTTCTCTTCTTCTTTTCTTTTTTTCTTTTTTTGTTTTGATTTTTTTTCTCGTTTTATGTTACCTTATATATATAAAAAAAATTTTTTCCTTTTCTAAAACTTTTATTAATCTTTAATTTTTGCCTCTTCTGAAAAAATAATTGTTTTCCAGTAACTTTTTTTTTCCTCATAATTTTTAGTTTAGGAATAACGTGAATGTGTGTTTTCCTTTCTTTTCTTGTACTCTTTCTCTTTGTCTTTCATGCTTAATTATCTTTTTGTTTTTTGTCTAGCTCTACTGAACTTCTGATCTCTTCTCACTTTCCTATCCTTTCCACCTTTTCCACTTTTGTTCTTCTTTATGTGACTTAACTCTTGTCCTGCACATCATCAGATAAACCCGTAGTTAACTAGTAGACCCTATCCCCCATTGTGTACACACTTAATCCACAAACTTATTACTCAATTCAAAGCCTCTGAGACTTAAATTCATTAATAGCAGTACTACCTCTTTATACCTATAAAATATTTTAAGCATTTTTTTAAAATTTTTCACATCTCCTCTATGTCCCTCCCTTTTTCTCAACATATTCACATTCCTCTCTAAATAGATGGTCTTTTAATCTCTATAATAACATTAATTTTTACGTTTCCATTTTTTTTCTGGTCTCTTTTTATTCCCCTTTCCCTTTCTTCTTTTTCTCTCTCTCTCTACTTGCATCCTACCCAACCTATTTCCTGCATTGTGATTAGGACATAGTTAACTCTCCCTGTGCCTCCCCACACCAATCTATTCCTATTTTTTACCCACATCTCTCCCTAACCCTAATAATTTCTGGTTTTCCAAATTCTTCTCTGCGGTTCGAAGTCCTTTAACATAGAGTTGTTTGATGTCGAATAGATGTATCTGTTGAACTAGATTGTATCTGTAGACTATTGACTGTACAAATGCAAACTTTGGTTGATGGTTGCCTTAAGATAGTGTTCTAGCACAAAACTGGTGCTATCTTCATCTCAAATGGGCAGAGTAAGCCGGAAAAACACAAGAAAAATGGCAAATTCGGGTATCTCAATTCCCAAACTTGATAATCAGGGGTTAGAACAGATAATGAATAATCCAGAGGAGAGTTCCCAAATAGCTCTACAAACACTGCTGGCAAACATGATAAATGAGAAGTTTGACAACGTACAAAGGACTCTATAAGCGTGATAAGGAGAGAGAGGAGGCATCCCAGAAGTTTATACAGGAATATCATAAGCGTGAGGAAGCTACTCAAAAACTGATACAGGATTTGCGTGAACAACTTGAGAATACTCAAAGAAAAAGGGAGGAATGGCGTGAGCAGGCTGAGAACACTCAAAGAGATCCGCAGGAATCCCATGAACAGGAGGAAGCTAATCAAAGAGTAATACAGGAATTGAGAGACCAGGTAGAGAACACACAAAGATCACTAAAGGCATTCATGGAATCCATTAACAAAGAGCTGAAGGAAGTCAGGGAGACCACAAAGGGAATGCTGCATGGAACCCAACAGAAGGAATGGGAGCCCAAAAAAACCATAACCAATCAACTAAGTGATTTGAGGACAAACACTGAACTTCAAATTAAGGAAGTAAAGAAATTCATACAAGACCTAAAACAGAGCTTCAACAAAGAACTTGAAGCCATCAAAGCTGACCAACTAGAAGGAAAAGAGATAAAAAACAAAGTAGAGAGTCTTGACAGCAGGTTAGACCATGCAGAAGATCGAATCTCAGGGATTGAAGACAGCCTAGATATTATAGAGAAAGAACATACAACCATCCAAGACAAGTCCAAGAAGTATGATAGATCTATCCAACACCTGGAAGACTCCATCAGAAGGCCTAATCTAAGGATAATGGGTGTAGAGTAGCACCTAGAAACAGAAGTTAATGGTCTAGGAAATTTGTTTAATAGGATCCTAGCAGAGAACTTCCCAAACATGCAAAAAGATAGGCCTGTCTAGATACAAGAAGCCTTTAGAACCCCAAATAGACCAGACAAGAATAGGACATCCCACGGCCACATTATAATCCACACAGGATCAACTCAGAAGAAGATCCTTAAAGCTGTCAAGGAGAAAAGGGTAATCACCTATAAAGGGAAACCAATTAGAATCACCTCAGATTTCTCAGCAGAGACAATCAAAGCAAGAAGAGCCTGGAATGATATATGCCATGCCCTAAAAACAAACAACTATCAACCAAGAATACTGTACCCAGCTAAACTCTCCTTCATAACTGAAGGCCAAATAAAAACCTTGCATAGCAAAGAAAAATTGAAACAATACATCTCCACCAAACCAGCCCTACAAAAGATTCTTAAAGATGTCCTACACATAGAAAACCAACAAGACCGCAATAAAGGCCAAGAAACTGCACCCAAACTGAGAATCCAAGAACGATAGGAAGAACCCAGTTTTCGCAGCCCCCAAGAAGGTAGATAACATGGCAGGAGCTCCCAAATACCTCTCAGTCCTATCTCTTAATGTTAACGGACTGAACCCTCCAATTAAGCGACATAGACTGTCTAGTTGGATTAAAAAACAAGACCCTTCTATCTGCTGCCTGCAGGAGTCACATCTTGCCCGTAAAAACAAACACATTTTCAATGTTAAAGGCTGGAACAAAATCTACCAAGCAAATGACCCCATAAACAGGCGGGAGTTGCAATCCTAATATCAGATAAAATAGACTTCAAATTAAAATTCGTGAGAAGAGATAAAGAAGGTCGCTACATACTAATTAAAAGATCTCTCCTTCAGGAGGATATTACAATTCTAAATATCTATTCGCCAAACAATGGAGCACTCAAATTTATCAAAGAAACACTACTTTCCCTCGAATCCCATATAGATCCAAAGACAATAATTGTTGGGGATTTTAACAAACCACTCTCACCACTAGATAGATCAACTCGGCAAAAACTCAACAGAGAAACCGCAGATCTAAACAGCTGCATAGATCAACTAGACTTAACAGACATTTACCGAACATTTCACCCAGCAGCATCAGAATACACGTTTTTCTCAGCAGCACATGGAACGCTTTCTAAAATAGACCACATTTTGGCCACAAAGCAAACTTGTGTAAATTCAGAAACATTGAAATTATACCTTGCATTCTCTCTGACCACAAGGGAATAAAATTAGAACTCAACACCAAAAGCCACCAAAGAAAGTCCGGTATCACATGGAGGCTGAACAACACACTGCTGAATCAAGAGTGGGTCATTTAAGAGATTAGAAAAGAAATTCAAATGTTCATGCTATTCAACAAAAATGAACACACAAAATACCAGCTCCTCTGGGACACAGCAAAGGCAGTACTCAGAGGCAAGTTTATAGCTCTGAGCTCCTACATCAACAAATTGGAGAGATCTGAAGCTAACAATTTAATGACACATCTAAACCTCCTTGAAAAAGAGCAGCAAGATAAACCCCAATCCAGTAGACAGAAAGAAATAATTAAAATTACATCAGAATTAAATGAATTAGAATCCAAAAAAACTATAGAAAGACTCAACAAAACAAAGAGTTGGTTCTTCGAAAAACTTAACAAAATTGACAGACCCTTAGCAAATCTTATCAGAAAAAGAAGAGAACACACCCAAATTAATAAACTCAGAGATGAGAATGGAAACATCACCACGGAAACAACCAAGATTCAGAACATTATAAGGGAATACTTCTCAAAACTTTATGCTAATAAGTTTGAGAACTTGACAGAAATGGACCTCTTCCTAGCAAATATTGACATGCCAAAACTAAACCAAGATGAGGTAAACTATCTTAACAGGCCCATATCAATTGTTGAAATAGAAACAGCAATAAGAGACCTTCCAGCTAAGAAAAGTCCAGGACCAGATGGTTTTACAGCGGAATTTTACAAGGCCTTCAAAGCAGAGCTCACACCAATACTCGTCCAACTCTTCATGAAATTGAAAGAGAAAGCTCACCACCGAACACATTCTATGAAGCCATCATAACCCTCATCCCAAAACCAGGCAGGGACTCATCAAAGAAAGAGAACTATAGACCCATTTCTTTGATGAACATTGATGCAAAACTTCTCAACAAAATTTTGGCCAACCGACTTCAACAATTCATCCAAAAAATCATACACCACGATCAAACAGGATTCATTTCAGGGATGCAAAGCTGGTTCAATATACGCAAATCAATTAATATTATTCATCACATCAAGAGGAGCAAGGATAAGAACCACATGGTTATCTCAATAGATGCAGAAAAAGCATTCGACAAGATCCAACACCCCTTTATGATGAAGGTTTTGGAAAAATTAGGAATCCATAGAACATTCCTCAATACAATAAAGGCTGTATATGACAAACCTACAGCCAGCATTATACTCAATGGTGAAAAACTAAAGCCATTTCCCCTTAACTCAGGAACAAGACAAGGATGCCCACTCTGTCCACTTCTCTACAATCTAGTATTAGAATGCCTAGCTACAGCAATAAGACAAGATGCAGACATAAAGGGGATCCAAATAGGGAAAGAAGAAATAAAACTCTCCCTCTTTGCAGATGACATGATGTTGCATTTAAAGAATCCCATAGACTCCACTCCCAAATTACTCAAGCTGATTCAAAACTTTGGCAAAGTAGCAGGGTATAAAATTAACCCCCCAAAATCAATGGCTTTTCTGTATGCCAACAATGAGAAAAGTGTGGCTGAAATTAGGAAGCAACTCCATTTGTAATAGCCCCACAAAAAATAAAATACCTAGGGATTAACTTAACTAAAGAAGTGAAGGACCTCTATGATGAAAACTTTAAAATCTTGAAAAAGGAAATCAACACAGAACTTAAAAAATGGCAAAACCTCCCTTGCTCCTGTATTGGAAAGATTAACATCATGAAAATGGCAATACTTCCCAAGGCTATCTACAAATTCAACGCAATACCTATCAAAATTCCACCCTCATTCTTCAAGGAAATAGAAGAGGCAATCCAAAAATTCATATGGAACAATAAAAGACCTCGAATAGCAAAAACGCTCCTCAACGGAAAGAACACTGCTGGAGGAATATCAATACCAGATTTCAAACTCTCCTATAAAGCCATAGTAATCAAAACAGCTTGGTATTGGCATAAGAACAGACCTCAGGACCAATGGAATAGAATTGAAAGCCCCGAAATGAACCTACAGACCTATAGCCATCTAATCTTCGATAAGGGAGCTAAAACAATAGAATGGAAGACAGACAGCCTCTTCAGTAAATGGTGCTGGCAAAACTGGTTAACTACATGTAGAAAACTAAAGCTAGATCCTTATATATCAGCCTGCACCAGAATCAACTCCAAATGGATCAAAGACCTTGAACTCAAAGCAGACACTCTGAAAACATTACAGGATGGAATAGGAGAAACCCTGGGTCTCCTTGGCTCAGGCCGAAATTTTCTGAATAGAGACCCGGAAACACAACAAATCAAAGAAAGGTTGGACAAATGGGATTGCATAAAGTTGCAGAGCTACTGCAGGGCAAATGACATAGCTAGCAAGATCAATAGAAAGCCCACGGATTGGGAGAAGATCTTTACTAGCCATACAACGGACAAGGGTCTCATATCTAAAATATACTTGGAACTCAAAAAATTAAACCACCCAACAACAAATCCTCAAAGAAACAACTGCCCAATAAGTAAGTGGGCGAAAGACTTAAAGAGAAGCTTCTCTGAAGAAGAAAGAAGGATGGCCAATAGACACATGAAGAAATGCTCAACATCCCTACCCATAAAAGAAATGCAAATCAAAACAACATTGAGATATCACCTCACTCCAGTTAGAACAGCAAAAATCAAGAACTCTAACAACAACAGATGCTGGAGGGGATGTGGACAGAAAGGAACCTTACTTCATTGTTGGTGGGAATGTATACTTGTTCAACCACTTTGGAAAGCAGTATGGAGGTTCCTCAAAAAACTTCACATAGAACTCCCCTATGACCCAGCAATCCCACTTTTGGGCATTTACCCTAATGTTTACAAAAAAGACCACACTAAAGCTACCAGCACAACTATGTTTATTGCAGCATTATTTACCATAGCTAAGATATGGAACCAACCCAGATGCCCCTCAGTAGATGAATGGATCAAGAAAATGTGGTATATATACACAATGGAATTCTATGCCTCCATCAGAAAGAATGACATTGCCCCATTTGTTAGGAAATGGAAAGGCTTGGAAAAAATTATATTAAGTGAAGTAAGCCAGGCCCAAAGAAACATAGGTCCCATGGTTTCCCTTATTTGCAATATCTAGTATAGGTATGAGTCAAGCGGAAAAAGTCAGATAATGTGATGTTAGGAAAACGAACCCTCAAATATGTATTTTAATGTTTTTGTTTCTTTCATGCATGTGTTTCTAACGAATTTATAAGATTATTTCTTTGTTGCTTTGTATGTCCCTCCCCCACAGTGTAACCCCCGCTTTCACTATATTTGATGTCAGTATAACATGTGGAGGAGACGGGGACAAACAAGTCGTTTAAGGATTCAGGTGGACCTGTTGCAACAATGAGAAGTACAAAATGTCATGTCAAAACCAGCTTTACAATGTCGGAGTGGGGGGGGAGGGGGGGTTTGATTGGGTGTGGGGGAGGGGGGAGGGTGGGAAGGGAGGTGAAGGGTAAACAAAGGCGGAGGCTGCAATGCTTGGTAAGAAATGTATGCATTATCCTGCCCATGTAATTGTAACCCCTCTGTACAGTATGTTCTCAAATAAAATAAAATAAAATTTAAAAAAAAATTTATATTTTATGTAGTATACTTTTGATGTAGATAAGTCTAAGACTCAATATTTAGTCTATTGCAAATATTTTATGCTATATATTTCTAATTTCCATATATTTTATGTTTACATATAGCATCCATTTCCACTTAGTTTTCTATAAAGTGAGACATTTATTCTTTAGTCTAGTGTTATTGTACTTGCCTTACTGAACTTGCTAGAACTTGTACCATTCCTTGTGCTTATTTATAGAGAGAAATACTATTTTTTCAGCATTTTTATAATATGTGCTGTATAATTTTTAGTAAATCTTCTACAAGATCAGGGTAAGTTCTCTCTACAAGTAACACATACAGAATTGTTCACATTTCTGTACCAAGTGATATGATCCTGTGATTTTTTTCTCTCTTAGCCTCTTAATACAGTAGATTATGTTGCATTTTTTTCAATTATTGAAAGTCTTTATATTTGAAATAAATTCTACTTGATTACAGTGTAACATTTTTATATATTTATAAATTATTTTGATAGCAATTTTTTCACCTGTATTCATAAATTATGTTGTCATGTAGGTTGATTTTGTTTTTGGTGAAGATTTTTTGCTTTGTTCTTATCTCTTTTGGGCAACATTGTACTACCAGCTCACAGGAGAATGAGTGGGGGACCATTCTCTCCTCTGTTTCGAATTTGAGATATTTAAATTAGTTTATGAGGTATTTGTATTAATTTTATTTAAATGTTTGGTAGGATTCACTGAAAAGGCATATGTGCCTAGGTTTTCCTTTGTGGAAATTATTTTTATTAATTTAAGTCATAAATTAACCAACCTAATTCCAATTCACAGGATTATTAATTTTTTCTACTTTTATTTTGTGTGCATCTCAAAATCTGTCAATTTCATTTAGGTTATCTAATTTGTAGGACTATAACTTTTCAACATTATTTTTTATATAACAGTTTATTTCTATGTAGTGATTAGTATTAAACTTTCATTACTGATTAAGTGGTGTCTTTTCTTTTTAATATTTTTCTTAGCCACTTAAGCTAATGGTCTGTTTATTTGTAAACAACTTTTGATTTAAATAATTGTTTTTCTTTTTTCATAGTCTCTGTCTTCTTCCTTTTTTCAATATTTATTTATTTCCTGTTTCTTTTGGTTGTTTGCTGGAATTTAATTTTCTATTGGAATATATGTGTTTATATTAGTAGGCTTCTGGACATTCAATTTGCTATACTTTATTAGTTTTGTTATGATGTGGTTTTATTCTAATTAATAATCAAGTATTTATAAATTTTGCTTATCAGCTTGTCTTTGATACATTGCTTATTTATACAAATATTGTTTATGAGTACTTGTTAACTCTCTAAATTTCCTTGTGTTGTTTTTTCTATTGTAGTTTGATTGCTTAATTTAGATCTCTTTAAATACATTCAAGCCTCCTCTTGGCCCCAGCATATGATCTATTGCAAAAAATGTTCAATACACATTTGAGAAGAGTAAATATTCTGCTGTTCTTTGCAATAGTCTACAGGTGCCTTTTACATCTAATTGGCAGACAGTGTTTTTAAGTCTTCCATTGCATTGTGGCTGCATTTCAAGAAAGTGGGCATTGTTGCGATTTAGATATGGTGTGTACTTACAACAGTCTTATATATTGAAAATATGGCCATGCACTGGTGGCTTTTGACTGTAATCTGAGCTACTCAAGAAGCTGAAAGCTGAGGATTACTGTTTGAAGCCAGCCTTGTCAAGAAAATCTGTGAAACTCTTACCTCCAATTAACTACCAAAAACAAAGGAAAAAGTCAGAAGTAAAGCTAGGTCTCATGTGGTAGAGGTCTAGCCTTGAGACAAAGTCTCATGGACAATGTCCAGGCTCTGAGTTCAAGTCTCAGGATTAAAATCCAACTGTACCACAATGTGATTTCTGCATACTTTAAGCAGAGAAGCACCCCAAAACTGAAGAAAGCACTCAACATCAGACATGCGGAAAGTTTGGAGGGAATCTGGTGAAGACCTCTTAGCTGGCGAACCATGCCCACTCAAACACACCCCACCCTCATCCCCGTAGCGATGGAGAATGAGCAAATCCAGAAATCATCGCCATTACAACTGCCAGAAATCAGCACCACCGTGTAAGCCTCCAAAGTAATCCCATGCCTACAGCATCACTGGGATTCCTGTGGACCCCCACTGAACCCACAGATGCCCCATAGGAAACCACAGCCACAGCCAATCCCTCACTCTACTGGCTGATGACCCTGATGACTGGGCACTTTGCTGGGACCTGCTTCCTTCCTGCTGCCATCAGACACAGACCCTGGGCTCTCACAGCCACTGCAACATCACACTGCTGCAGGCACTGCCACTGCCACAGCTCACAGCAGCAGGCAGCCACCCCCAAGGTTGCCTGCCCCTCCCACTGCCTCTGTTGCAGACCAGCCCAGATGCTGTTGCCCAAACCAGCCCACTAAACCAAGCTCCACTCTGTCTTCCAAGCCTGGACTCCCCACACTGCAGAGAAGATCCATAAGCTGGTACAGTCTCCACCGCCTCGCCTGGTCCTGCCAACACCCAGACCCTCCAACTGAGGACCTGCCAACCTCATCCTGGTCACCACAGCACAGGCTCTTTGGTCCAGGGCACCACCAGCTATAGGCCTTGTGAGTAACCTAATTGGGTCCACTCCTTGGGGGTGGCAACTCTGTAAGATCCCAAAGCCTTCTGATCCAAACCCCCTTCCAAAAGGGAGGGATCACATCAGAGGAGAACACAGGCATGAGCTCTGCTCCTAAAGCTTCTGTGGCTACCCGAGAAAGCCTGGGAACACAGCTCTAGGCCTGTGATAGCAGTCTACATACCTGAAACCCCCCCCCCCAAACTCCCTGCCACCAAGCCTGAGAGTGGAACTCTAAATAGCAGTCCAATTCCCTTGTCAAAAGGTCATCTAGTACCAAACAAGCCACAAGTAAAATGGACTATTACAAGACATAGAAGGTTTTATCAGGAATCAACTTTGAGGACTACATGGAGACTCAAGCTCCCCCAAACAACCTGAAAAACCCGCTCTTTAGGATTTTGTTTGTTTGTTTTTATGTCTGATCCTTTGTTGTTTGTTTTTTTTCTGTGTGTTGCTTTTGTGTATTGTGTTTTAGGATTTGCTATTTCATTTTCATATTGAAGTTTTTACTATTATTTGTTTTTTCTTCCACTTTCCAATTTCATAATTTTTAATTTTTTGTTTCCTCTCTCCCCTATACGTTTCTCTCCACATAACACTACTACTCCATCAGAGATACCCTGTCTAGTTCTATACACAAAGTAAGGCCTTGTTCTATGTGTGTAAACAATAATAACAAGACTTATCTTAGATTAAGCGACTTTCCAATACTTAGAATAAAACTTTCTCTAATCTCAGTAATTCTCCCAAATATACTTGTATATAATTTCTTTTCTTACCTTTATCTAGATCTCTAAGCTATTCCCTACATAAACTGTCTTCGAATTCTTTTCTACTTCTTACACTCAGAAACAAGGTCTTTATTCATTTCCTACTACATATACCTCTCCTCTAAGCTGTTGTTAACCCTCTACTATCATGATACCCAATTTTTCTTCTGAACTTAAATTTATATCTCTCCAATCCTAACCCGTCTCTTCTCCATATTCTCCAGTCCATTTATCCGTAATGGTTTATATCTTACCCAACTTACAGTTCATTTCATTTTGACTGAGTACAAGGTGCCCATTGTGTTAACTCTAAGATGAAGACTACTTATCAGCCAAATCCAGATCATCTCACAAGTTACAACTATGCATAATCTTTAATCCCGAACCACAAAATTCCTATCCAAGCAAAGAAAAAGAAAGCTAAATAGGGAAACACCCATAACATTAAAATCCTAAGATCTATACATCTACACAATACTGGGTTGGCTCCGACCCTAAAAGACTGCCCAATTGTTGTACTGATGTGGTTCTTTTCTCCAAATGGGTAGAACTAACTACAGAAACACAAGAAACATAGCAAATCAACTAATCCAAACAACATCTCCACATAAGCTACAGAGCAGTCCTAGATATTTTCAAAGCATGGCTGGTAAATCTGTTGAATGAAAAATTGGACACCCTGCATAGGGCTATAAGAGAATGTGACCAAGCCAAACAGAAGTTAATAGTTAACTTTATGGCCTCAACAAATAAAAGGTTAAGAGAACTCCAAACAAGGAGAAAGAGTCTAATGAAAAGAAAGAAACCCAGATAAAGGAGTGGAAAAAAAGTCCAAAAACTAACTCCAAGAGGTAAGGCAATCTATTCAAGACTTAACAGAAAACCTTAATAAAGAGCTGGACACCATGAAGAAAGATCAGCAAGAAGAAAGGAAATAAACAACAAAGTGAAAAGCCTTGAAAGCAGAATGGAGGAGACAGAAGAAATAATCTGAAGCAGACAGTTTAGACTCCATAGAGAAAGAGCACACTGATACTCATAACAAAACCAAGAAGCATGACAGATCACTGCAGGAAATACAGGATACATTCAGAAAGACTAAATTGAGACTAATAGCTATACAGGAGGACCTGGAAAGGAAAGCCAATGGATTATGAAATGTATTCAGCAGAATCCTAGCAGAAAACTTTTTAAATATACAAAAGGACAGGCCAGCCAGGTACAAGAAGCTTTTAGAACCACAAATAGACCAGACCATAACAGGGCATCCCACCGCTACATTATACAAGATCAATAGCCACTAAGAAAAAACATTCTTAAAGCTGCCAGGGAAAAGAGAAAAATCACCTATAAAGGTAACCCAATCAGAATTACCTCAGACTTCTCAGCAGAGACCATAAAAGCAAAGAGGGAATGGAAAGAGTTATGCCACACTCTAAAGACAAATGAATACCAATCAAGAATAATCTACCCATCACTCATTCATAGCAGGACAAATAAAACCCTTCCACAGCAAGGAAAAACTGAAGCAATATAGTGCTACCAAACCAGCTCTACAAAAAATCATCAAAGATGTACTACACACAGAAAATGAACAAGAACAGAATTATAGGCAATGAAATGGTCCACAGAGAACTGTGTAATCACAGCCAAGGCACAGTTCCCCCCCCAAATGAATAAGAAGGCAGGGACAGACAAAAACCTTTCAGTCATTACTCTCAATATTAATGGACTTAACTCTCCAATTAAGCAACATAGATTGTCCAGTTGGATCAAAAAGCAAGATCCATCTATCTTCTGTCTTTAAGGGGAAGGGAAAAAACAAATTGTTTAAAAAGAGGTACAGGTGGACCCATTTCAACAATGAGATGTACAGGATGTTATGTAGAAAAATGAACTCTACAACTTAGGGGGGGGGCAGGGGGAAGATGGAAGAGCAGGGATGGTAAGGGGAAACAAAGGAGGAGGCAACAATGCTTGATAAGAAATGTGCTCATTACCTTGCTCATATAATTGTAACCCCTCTGTATGGTATTTTCACAATAAAATTTACTTATTAATAAAACAAAAAATGAGACACACCTTGCCAAGAAAACAAATTCTGAAAGGGAAAAGCTAGAAAAAATCTACCAAGCAAATGGCCCCCATACATAGGCAGGATTTGCAATCCTAGTATTAGGTAAAATAGACTTCAAAATAAAATCAATGAGAAGAGATAAAGAAGGTCACTACATATGAATTAAGGGATCTCACCTTCAGGAGGATATTATGATTCTAAATATCTACTCACCAAATAACAGAGCACCCAAACTTATCCAAAAAGCACTACTTTCCCTAAAATCACACATTGATCCAAAGACACTAGCTGTTAGGGACTTTAACACCACTATCTCTGTTTCTCAACAGAGAAACTTCAGACCTAAACAAATGCATAGACCAACTAGACTTAACAGATATCTACTGAATATTTCACCCAAGAGCATCAGAATATACATTCTTCTCAACAGCACATGAAACATTCTCCAAAGTAGGCCACAAAGCAAATTTTTCCAAATTCAGAAACTTTGAAATCATGCCATGCATTCTCTCAGACCACAAGGGAATAAAATTAGAATTCAACACCAAAAGCCATGAAAGGAAATCCTGTAACACATGGAGGCTGAACAACAGACTGTTGAATCACCAGTGGGTCATGGAAGAGATTAGAAAGGAAATTCAAATGTTAATGATATTTAACAAAAATGAACACACAAACAATCAGCTCCTGTGGGACACATCAAAGGCAGTACTCAGAGGTAAGTTTATAGCTCTGAGTTCCTACATCAACAAATTGGAGAGTCTGAAACCAACAGTTTATTGAAACATCTGAAGCTCCTTGAAAAAGAGCAGCAAGCTATACTCCAATCCAGTAAATGGAAACAAATAATTAAAATTAAATCTGAATTAAATGAAATTAGAATCCTAAAAAGCTACAGAAAGAATCAAGAAAGAGTTACTTCTTCAAAAAATTAACAAAATTGACAGACCCTTAGCAAATCTTATAATAAAAAGAAAAGAACACACCAAAATAAACAAACTTAGGGATGAGAATGGAAACATCACCACAGAAACACCCAAGATTCAGAACATTATAAGGGAATACTTCTCAAACCTTTATGATAATACGTTTGAGAATCTGGAGGATATGGATGAATTTCTAGCAAATATTGACATTCCCAAATGAAACCAATGTGATTTAAACAAACACACCTGTATCAAGCATCGAAGAGAAACAGCAATAAGAAACCTGCCACCCATGAAAAGCTCAGGTCTGGATGGATTTACAGCTGAATTCTACAAGGCCTTCAAAGCAGAACTCATACCAATGCTCCCCCAAATCTTCAATGAAATTAAAAATGAAAATTCACTGCCAAACTCTTTCTATGAAGCCATCATAACCCTCATCTGAAAACCAGGCAGGGACTCATCAAAGAAAGAGAACTATAGATCTATTTCTTTGATGAACATCGATGCAACGCTTCTCAACAAAATTTTAGCCAATAGATAGCAAGAACTCATCAAAAAAATCAAACACCACAATTAAACAGGATTAATTTCAGGGATGCAAACCTGGTTCAATATAAAGAAATCAGTTGATATTCATCACATCAACAAGAAAAAGGATTAAAACCACATTATTATCTCAATGGATGCAGAAAAACATTTGACAAGATCCAACACTCCTTCGTGATGAAACCCCTGGAAAAGCTAGGAATCCATGGAACATTCCTCAATATCATAAAGGCAGTGTATGACAAACCTACAGATGACATTATACTTAATGAAGAAAAGTTAAAGCCATTTCATCTAAATTCAGTAATGAGACAATAATGTCCACTCTCTCCACTGCTCTTCCCCTTAGTATTAGAATGCCTAGCTAGGGCAATAAGACAAGATGCAAACATAAAGGGGATCCAAATAGGGAAAGAAGAAGTAAAACTGTCCCTCTTCGCAGATGACATGATCTTGTATTTAAAGAACCCCATGGATTCCACTCCCAAGTTTCTTGAGCTGATTGGGAATCTTGGTAAAGTAGCATGGTATAAAGTTAAACCTCAGATATCAATGGCTTTCCTGTATGCAATTTACAAAGAGCACTGCTGAAATTAGGAAAGCAACCACTTTTGTAATAACCCCACAAAAAATAAAATGCCTAGGAGTTAACTAAATAGATAAAGGACCTCTAAGACAAAAACTAAAAACGTGAAAAGGGAAATTAAAGCAGAACTAAGGAAATGGATAAACCCCCGCTCCTGGATTTGGAGGTTAAATATCGGGAAAACGACAATACTGCCAAAATCTATGTACAAATTCAATGCTATACCTATTGATATCCCATTCTCATTCTTTAAAAAAATAGAAGCAATCCAAAAATTCATATGGAACAAAAAAAGAACCTGAATAGCAAAAACAATCCTTAGCAGAAAGAACAGTGCTGGAGGAATATCAATTCCAAATTCCAATCTCTACTACAAAGCCATAGTAATCAAAACAGCTGGGTACTGGCACTGAGAACCAATGGAATAGTAATGAAGGTCCAGAAATGAACATACAGACCTATAGCCACCTAATCTTTGACAAGGGAGCTTAAATAATAGAATGGAAGAAAGATAGCCTTTTCAGTAAATGGTGTTTGCAAAACTGGTTAAACACCTGTAGAAAACTAAAGCTAGATCTGTATATATTACCCTGCACCAGAATCAACTCCAAATTGATCAAAGACCTCGAAAGAGAAGCAGATACCTTGAAAACCTTACAGGAAGAAATAGGAGAAACTCTAGGGCTCCTTAGCACAGGCTGAAATTTACTTAATAGAGACCTAGAAACCTGACAAGTCAAAGAAAGTTTGGACAAATGAGATTTCATCAATCTTCAGAGCTTCTGCACGGCAAAGGACATAGCTAGCATGATCAATAGAAACACCACTGATGGGGAGATCTTCATTAGTCATAAAATGGATAAGGGTCTCATATCAAAATTATGCTTAGAAGTAAAAAAATTAAGTCCTCCAACAACAAATCCTCAAAGAAACGTTTTCCCAGTTAATAAGTGGGCTAAAGTCTTAAAGAGGAAATAAGAATGGCTAATAAACACATGAAGAAATGCTCATCTTCTCCAGCCATGAAAGAAATGCATTTCAAAACTACATTGAGATTCTACCTCAACACAGTTAGAATGGTTATAATCAAGAAATCTAGTGAACTGATTGTTATTGGTATTGTTGTTTAATAGCATGAATAAGGTTAGAGAGGGACTATACCCATTCAAGATTGAAAGCAGTTGGAGTTTAGTTTTGGGCTGGAGCCACAAGATTGTGTCTCAGGACCATAAGTCAAGGGGGGGAAAGAAGGGTTAAAGTACTTGAGGAAGTGACCATTTGTTGCTTGTTTCAGAGCAGGGCAACACGTGGTGCTAAACCACCTTATTGTGTGCCTTTATAAGACCTGGAAATCCTTAGCTCGGAGCTCTCCTCCTAGGCTCCGCTGTGTCAGAGTGTAGGACAAGGTCTGAGCTGCAGCCCATTTAAATAAAACCTTAAAACAGCTGTAAAGTCTGACTCTCGGTGGTCTTCTTGGTGGGGGTCCTGCGACCTAGGCATAACACTAGTAACAACAGATGCTAGAGAGGTTGTGGTCAAAAGGGATCCCTACTGCATTGTTGGTGGGAGTGTAAACTTTTTCAACCACTCTGGAAAACAGCATGGAGGTTCCTCAAAAGATTCAACATAGAGCTCCCCGGTGACCCAGCGAATCCTTCTTTGGGCATTTATCCAAACAATCACAAACATGGTCATACCAAAGCTACCAGCACAACCATGTTTATCACAGCATTACTTACCATAGCTAAGATATAGATCCAACCCAGATGCCCCTTAGTCGATGACTGGATCAAGAAAATGTGATATATATATCTCACATATATATATCACATATATATATGTATATATATATATATATATATATATATATCTCACATATATATATCACATATATATATGTATATATATATATATGTAAATATATATATATATATATCAGACTTTTATGCCTTCATCAAAAAGTATGACATTGCCACATTTGTTAGGAAATAGATAGACTTGAAAAAAATTATATTAAGTGAAGTAATCCAGGCTCAAAGAAACAAAGGTCCCATGGTTTACTTTATTTGCAATAACTAGTCTATATTTAGAACAAGCAGAAAAAGTCAAAAGCTATGTACATATGACCATATATGATAATGTTAAGCGAAATGAACCTCATGATAGGGACACAAGTGATTTTTTTCTTTCTTGCTATTGTTTTTAGTGTACTTATAATGTACTATGTGATTCTTTTGTTTCTTTCATATGTTTTTCACCCATAGTATAACCCCAGTTTTCACTGTATTTTATTCTTGTGTTCTGCATCTTGTATATACTTTTTTTATAATTTGGGGATTGGAAGGGATAAAACAAATGCTTAAATAAGGATCCTAGTTGACCCATTCTAACAATGAGATGTACATGACACTATATTGAAAACGAACTTTACTTTTTCTGGATGAGGGAGAGAGGAATTGGGGAAGTGGAGAGGGAGGGGATGGTAAGGGAAACACAAAGGAGTAAGTAACAATTCTTGATAGGAAACGTACTCATTACCCTACTCATGTAACTTTAACCCTTCTGTCCATTATTTTTACAAGAAAAATATATATGAAAAAAGAAGAAACTATTATTCCAGGTCGGTAGAATTTTTGAGAGATGATTGGATAATGAAGCAAATAGTTTCATTTATGGGGTATTTATTTAAAAGGTGTAACCTGATTGGAGTTATTAGGTTAATAGGAGTATTATTTGGAAGGAGTATCTTATTGGATACTTCCTGGCTTCCATTCTGTGAGTACATTTGTTTCAAGCTCACTCTTTTGCCATGATGCTCCGCCTCCTTCTTGCTAAGAACAACATAGTCTGTTGACGATGGATTTAAACTTTTGAAACCATAAATTCACTTAAAACTTTCTTTTTAAAATTGTTTTTCTCACATAGTTTCATAGAATGAAAATGTACTGACTGCAATTAGTGTTAAAACTTTTAACTTTTATTCTTGAAATAAAGATTTTGCCCTTTAATTGTCTAAATTTTGATTTAACATGCTTCAGAACTCTAGTTCAAGACATCTATATATTAATGACTATTCATTCATGATATATCTATTCTGTTATCATAACAAACTATCACTACAGTGACAACTGATGTCTTAATATTTATTTTGTCTAATATTAATACCAGCACTGCAGTTCTCTTTTAGGGATAGCAATTTTTTCTTCTTTATCTTTTTTCGAGAAAAGAAGGAAATTATGTCATATATGACTATGAAGATGAATCTTTCCTTTTTTACTAATATATGCATGAAATTTTATTTATACTCATTGATTTTGACCTCGAATGTAACCTTCTACATGTAATCAACATAATATAAAGGGAATGGCTATTTCTCAAAATTAAAGACAAGATTTGTTTAATTTCTGAATTGCATATAATTCATATAGTTCTTTATATTTAAAGGTATATCTAAAATCAGAGAATAAAATCTTTTATTTACTCAATAAATGTGGCATACAAGTAATATATCAAAAGCCATCAATCATAATTAGTGGAAGCTGAAATCAACTAAAAAATAACCCTAAAGAGGATCCCAAACATTGGATGCATTTTTTTAACCAAATTGAGTGTTCTTTGATTGGGGAATTGGGTTTTCTGTCATTTTATTAATTTCTTCTATTTTGTTTATTTTCTCTTCCTATGTCTACTAAATTGATCTTCTAGTGATTTTTGTCTGATATATTTCTTTGTTTTTTATTGTTTTCTTCAGATTAAATTGTTCCCTTTAGAATTCTTTGTAATGCAAGTTTAGTGTTCATTAAATCCTTTAATTTTCATTTTACATGGAGTGATTTGGTTTCATATTCTAATATAAATGACAGCTTCATTGGATAAATCAGTTTGTGTTAGCAAGTGTTGATCTTCAGTGTTTTCCTTGTATTAAGGGGTTTTATGGAGAGGTCTTCAGTGATTCAGATTTTCTTTCCATTGAAATATGACTCCTACTTTCATTTTGCAGCATTTGAATCAGTTCCCTGTTATTCACATCGAATGTTTTTACTATGATATATCTAGAAGTGTTTCTTCTTGGATCTAGTCTACTAGGGTTTCTGTTTCCCTTTTGTCTTTTTTGTATCTCAGCTCTAAAACACATTTTTAAGTTAGCATGTGATTGAATTGTGTTTTATTGACTCTGCCAATTTCAGCTCTTTGATTGGAGTAGAAAAATGTAATAACTGAGGACTATGAGTATGTCAGATATTTCATTGATCTGTCTATGTAACATATATTTCTTGTCTAGCCTTCCTGTATTGTGTTTATTTGATTTAAAAAACATGTTTATTAGACCTAGGTGCAGAAGATGGTGGAAGGAAAAGTGGGAACAACTTGAGCACTCCCAGATGAGGCAGTTTTAGGTTCCAGTCATATACTCCATGTCTAGAGAATCACACCAACTCCACTATGATTATATAGAGATATACACCAAAGAACAGATTATAAACTGCTTGTATAAGAAGGATGAAAAAAAGCACATGCTGGTGTTGGTGCTGGCAAGGAAGTGGTAATGGCTGAACCCGGAGCATTGTAACTACACTGTATTGGTGATGATACTGGTAAAGAAGCTCACACTGGAAAAAAAAAAAAAAGAAATGAGAGGACACAGCTAAGCTGGCTACAGTCAGACCCAGTGACAATTAGATTCAATATGGATGTTCCGAAGCACCACCAAGAATTATGAGTAACCCACAAAAGACATCCCTTCCCCCAGAAAATACCATTGGGACAGAAATCACTCTCTTATCTGAGAAGATTGCCATTTTTGAAATTGGCAAAGAGCACCTGGCCGGAAACACTTGCCAGAGAAGCAGCAACGTTTTGAAAAAGGCACGGGAATCTGATACCCTTACACCACCACTCTCTGATGGCAAACAACAGACCAGCCCAGGGGGAGGTAGTCCTGACCTACAGTAGTGAGCAAGGACAAAGTTGACACTCCAGCCAAATTTCCATCAAGGCTCAAGGCCAGACAAACACTTTGAATTACAAAATGTAAAGTCTCTAATAGCTCACAGAACACAAAACAAAACAGACAATCCTTAAAAGCTGAGTGTGTTTACAGGTTGGTCTAAGAGTAGGAACTCAGGAACTAGCCAATCATATCTGGGAATGGTACAAATTCCAGATATGCCTCAGCTTTACCCACGCCCAATTTCTCTGCAGAATGTAGGCTGCAGTTAAGCCATCTTATACTTGTTTTAGTTCACAGATCCAAGTCCCAGTGCTGCACCCAATATAGACTAGAGGTAGGGCTGCAGAGACTCTAGTTTATAAGGCAGAGTAGATTATGTAGAATAGATGACATAGAAGACAGAGTCTCAGGAATCAAAGATTAATGAAATATCCTAAAAGAGAAGGCAATTATCCTGAACAAATCTAAGAAACAAGAGAGAGTATGCAAGAGCATTAGGACTCAATCAGAATTCTTAATTTAAGACTGATAGGTATGGAGAAGAGAGGGTAAAAAAAGGGTAGTAAATATATTTACCAAAATTCTAGCAGAAACCTCCCAAATATCTAAAACAATAGGCCCATTCAGATACAAGAAGGCTTCAGACCTCCAAAGAGATCAGCTCTAAACAAAAAGAACATTCCACCAACACACTGTAATGTGCACAAGAAAAGCTGTCAGGGAGAAAATATTAATTACATACAAAAAATCCAGTCAGAATAACTACAGAATTTAATCCAAGACCATAAAAGCAAGGATAGTCTAGAATGAGGTATACCACACCTTAAAGGTCAACAACTACCAATCAAGCATAGTATACTCATCAAAGCTCTCTTTCATAACTGAGGGATAAATAAAACTTTACAACAAGGAAAAATTGAAACAATTTATCTCCACCAAACCAGCATTATATAAAATACTTAAAAGTGTATTACACATAGAAAACAAATACCAGAGTCCAGGAAGATGGCGGAGGAGAAGCTGGAGTCTAAGTAAGCTCTCACATAGAAAGCAGTTTTAGAGTTCCAGTGAACAGTCCTAAGTCAGAGAATTACACCAAGTGTGCCATCACAGGACAGAGAGTTAGGCCAGAGAAGGAAACCCAGGCAAGGAGACACTTCTGAGCCCTTGCCAGCAGCCGCCGCCGCGGCGGCAGCAGTGGCAGTGGCGGGCAAGCGCAGGCGCCATACCTGAGCAACAGAGAGTCCGTGACAAAGGAGCCAGATGCAGCAGGTGAGCGGATTCTACTCAACACCAGCAAGAACCGACAAGGAGCAGACATCTTCATCCTGCAGTTCGCAGACCAGGAACGACCCAGGAACGACCCAGGAACTAAGACTAGGCATGAGTAGAAGCCTGACATCCTCACTCCTTCTCAGGGAGCAGAGGAGGGAAGGCCACCCCTCCCCCCCAACACCGGTGATCTCCATCTTGGATACCGACAAAGCTCGGAGGAGCTGCTAGCTCCAGCTCAAGCCTTGGAATAAAACGAGTCATTTAGCAGGTCACAAGAACTTAACGGCGGCGTGATCTGCGAGACTCAGCTCCACCCAGCGAAAAGTCACCCAGCTCTGGCGCCAGAGCGAGGAGTGGGTTTCTTCACTGGGTAATCAGAACCAGAAGCTGCCCCTCCCTCTAGGAGCCTCGACAAGCAACTGAAAATCAGTAAATAGAAATCCTGAGAATGGCTCCAGGCTGGGCTCTGTGAGATTTTCACAAACCAGCCCCAGAAAAGGTACCAGAATCTAGCCTCATCACTGCATCCCCCTCTTTTGTGATACTCAAAGCAGATCTGTCTATCAATGAACTAGCCTGGGAGGAGGATCCCCAAATCCTGGGTAAAGCAGAGCATTTTACTGCCTGTTCGAACAAACTGACTTAAGAAACCAACCAAGCCACAGGACCACAAGCAGACCAGAGATACCAACAAGAGGCTGGTTACGGACACGATGGAGATACAGGATTTTCCCACTCCTCACAAAAAAAAAAATCAAAGAAGTTTTTTGTTTTTGTTTTTGTTTTTTTTTGTTTTTGTTTTTTTTCTTTTTCTTTTTTCTCTTCTTCTTTGTCTTCATTTTTTTTAGTTTTTATTTTTGGTACCTTATATAAAAATTTTTTTTTCTTTTCTAAAACTTTTTTCAATCTTTAATCTTTGCCTTTTTTGATAAAAAAATTGTTTTCCAGAAACTTTCTTTTCCTCTTATAATTTTTATTTTGGACATACGGGAGTGTGCGTTTTTGCTTTCTTTTTTGGTCTTCTTTCTCTTTTTTTTTTCTTTTTAAATTATCTTTTTGTTTTTTGTTTAGCTCTACTGAACTCATCTTTTTCTTCTTCCTTTCTTATCCTTTTCACCTTCTCCTCTCTTTCATTCTTCTTTATGTGACTTAATTCTTGTCCTGCACATCCTCAGATAAACCCGTAGTTGAATATTAGACCCTATCCCACCTTGTGTACACACTTAATCCACAAATTTATTACTCAAGTCAAAACCTCTAAGACTTAAATTCCTTAATAGCAATACTACCCCTTTATACCTATATAATATTTTAAGCATTTTTATTTTGAAGTTTTTCACGTCTCCTTTATATCCCTCCCCTTCTCTCAATAAATTCACGTTCTTATCTAAATAGATTGTTATCGATTATACATAATTTTATTAATCTTTACCTTTCTATTTTTTCTGGTCTCTTTTCTTTTCCAGTTCCGTTTCTTTTTTTTTCTGTCTCTCTACTTTCATCCTACCCAACCTATTTCCTGCTTTGAGATTAAGACTTAGTTAACTCTCCCTGAGCCTTCCCACATCAATCTATTCCTGTTTTTTTACCCACATCTCTCCCTAACCCTAATAATTTCTGGTCTTCCAAATTCTTCTTTGCGGTTCATAGCCCATTAACATATACTTGTTTGATGTTGAATAGATGTATCTGTTGAACTAGATTGTATCTGTAGAACACTGACTGTGCAAATTCAGACTTGGGTTGATGCTTGCCTTAAGATAGTGTTCTAGCACAAAACTGGTGCTATCTTCATCTCAAATGGGCAGAGTAAGCTGGAAAAACACAAGAAAAATGGCAAATCCGGGTATCTCAATTCCCAATCCCTATAATCTGGGGACAGAACAGATAATGAATAATCCAGAGGAGAATTACCAAATAGCTCTACAAACACTCCTGGCAAACATGATAAATCAAAAGATTGAAAGCATACAAAGGTCTCTGTATGAGCGTGATAGGGAGAGAGAGGAGGCATTCCAAAAGTTTATACAGGAATATCATAAGTGTGAGGAAGCTACTCAAAAGCTGACACAGGATTTGCATGAGCAGCTTGAGAATACTCAAAGAGAAAGGCAGGAATGGCATGAAAAGGCTGAGAACACTCAAAGAGAACTACAGGAATCCCACGAACGGGAGGAAGCTAATCAAAGAGTAATACAGGAATTGAGAGAGCAAAAAGAGAATACACGAAGATCACTAAAGGCATTCATGGAATCCATTAACAAAGAGCTGAAAGAAGTCAGGGAGACCACAAACAGAATGCTGAATGGAACCCAAGAGAAGGAATGGGAGTCCAAGGAAACCATAACCAATCAACTAAGTGATTTGAGAACAAACACTGAACATCAAATTAAGGAAGTAAAGAAATTCATACAAGATCTAAAACAAAGCTTCAACAAAGAACTTGAAGCCATCAAAGCTGACCAATTAGAAGGAAAAGAGATAAAAAACAAAGTAGAAAGTCTTGACAGCAGGTTAGACCATGCAGAAGATCGAATCTCAGGGATTGAAGACAGCCTAGATATTATAGAGAAAGAACATACAACCATCCAAGACAAGTCCAAGAAATATGATAGATCTATCCAACACCTGGTAGACACCATCAGAAGGCCTAATCTAAGGATAATGGGTGTAGAGGAACACCTAGAAACAGAAGTTAATGGCCTAGGAAATTTGTTCAAAAGGATCCTAGCAGAGAACTTCCCAAATATGAAAAAGATAGGCCTACTCACATACAAGAAGCTTTCAGAACCCCAAATAGACCAGACCAGAATAGGATATCCCACAGTCACATTATAATCCACACAGTATCAACTCAGACCAAGGAAAAGATCCTTAAAGCTGTCAAGGAGAAAAGATTAATCACGTATAAAGGAAAACCAATTAGAATCACCTCAGATTTCTCAGCAGAGACAATCAAAGCAAGAAGAGCCTGGAATGATGTATGCCATGCCCTAAAACAAACAACTATCAACCAAGAATACTGTACCCAGCTAAATTCTCCTTCATAACTGAAGGCCAAATAAAAACCTTCCAGAGCAAAGAAAAATTGAAACAATACATCTCCACCAAACCAGCCCTACAAAAGATTCTTAAAGATGTCCTACACATAGAAAACCAACAAGACCACAATAAATGTCAAGAGACTGCACCCAAACTGAGAATCCAAGAACCATAGGAAGAACCCAGTTTTCGCAAAGCCAAAAAGGTGGATAACATGGCAGGAACTCCCAAATAAATCTCAGTCCTTTCTCTTAACATTAACGGACTGAACTCTCCAATTAAGCGACATAGACTGTCTAGTTGGATTAAAAAACAAGACCCTTCTATCTGCTGCCTTCAGGAGTCACATCTTGCCCATAAAAACAAACAATTTTACAAGTTAAGGGTTGGAACAAAATCTACCAAGCAAACGGCCCCCATAAACAGGCGGGAGTTGCAATCCTAATATCAGATTAAATAGACTTCAAATTAAAATTCGTGAGAAGAGATAAAGAAGGTCTCTACATACTAATTAAGAGATCTCTCTTTCAGGAGGATATTACAATTCTAAATATCTACTCGCCAAACAATGGAGCACCCAAATTTATCAAAGAAACACTACTTTGCCTCAAATCCCATATAACTCCAAAGACATTAATTGTTGGGGATTTTAACACACCACTTACCCCACTAGATAGATCAACTCGGCAAAAACTCAACAGAGAAAATGCAGATCTAAACAGCTGCATAGATCAACGAGATTTAACAGACATCTACCGAACATTTCACCCAGCAGCATCAGAATACACGTTTTTCTCAGCAGCACATGGAATATTTTCTAAAGTAGACCACATTTTAGGCCACAAAGCAAACTTGTCCAATTTCAGAAACATTGACGTTATACCTTGCATTCTCTCAGACCACAAGGGAATAAAATTAGAACTCAACACCAAAAGCCACCAAAGAAAGTTTGGTATCACATGGAGGCTGAACAACACACTGCTGAATCACGAGTGGGTCATGGAAGAGATTAGAAAGGAAATTCATATGTTCATGCTATTCAACAAAAATGAACAAACAAATTACCAGCTCCTCTGGGACACAGCAAAGGCAGTACTCAGAGGCAAGTTTATAGCACTGCGCTCCTACATCAACAAATTGGAGAGATCAGAAACCAACAATTTAATGACAGATCTAAACCTCCTTGAAAAAGAGCAGCAAGATAAACCCCAATCCAGTAGACAGAAAGAAATAATTAAAATTAAATCAGAATTAAATGAATTAGAATCCAAAACAACTATAGAAAGAATCAACAACACAAAGAGTTGGTTCTTCGAAAAACTTAACAAAATTGACAGACCCTTAGCAAATCTTATCAGAAAAAGAAGAGAACACACCCAAATTAATAAACCCTGAGACCAGACTGGAAACATCAAAACGGAAACAACCAAGATTCAAAACATTATAAGGGAATACTTCTCAAAACCTTATGCTAATAAGTTTGAGAACTTGACAGAAATGGACCTTTTCCTAGCAAATATTCACATGCCAAAACTAAACCAAGATGAGTTAAACCAGCTTAACAGGCCCATATCAATTGTTGAAATAGAAACAGCAATAAGAGACCTTCCAGCTAAGAAAAGTCCAGGACCAGACGGTTTTACAGCAGAATTCTACAAGGCCTTCAAAGCAGAGCTCACACCAATACTCCTCCAACACTTCAATGAAATTGAAAGAGAAAGTTCACTACCGAACATATTCTATGAAGCCATCGTAACCCTCATCCCAAAACCAGGCAGGGACTCATCAAAGAAAGACAACTACAGACCCATTTCTTTGATGAACATTGACGCAAACTTCTGAAAAAAGTATTGGCCAACCGACTTCCACAATTCATCCAAAAAATCATACACCATGATCAAACAGGATTCATTTCAGGGATGCAAAGTTGGTTCAATATACGCAAATCAATTAATATTATTCATCACATCAACAGGAGCAAGGATAAGAACCACATGGTTATCTCAATAGATGCAGAAAAAGCATTCGACAAGATCCAACACCCCTTTAGGATGAAGGTTTTGGAAAAATTAGGAATCCATGGAACATTCCTCAATACAATAAAGGCTGTATATGACAAACCTACAGCCAGCATTATACTTAATGGTGAAAAACTAAAGCCTCTTAACTCAGGAACAAGACAAGGATGTCCACTCTCCCCACTTCTCTTCAATCTAGTATTAGAATGCCTAGCTACAGCAATAAGACAAGATGCAGATATAAAGGGGATCCAAATAGGGAAAGAAGAAATAAAACTCTCCCTCTTTGCAGACGACATGATCTTTTATTTAAAGAATCCCATAGACTCCACTCCCAAATTACTCAAGCTGATTCAAAACTTTGGCAAAGTAGCAGGGTATAAAATTAACCCCCCAAAATCAATAGCTTTTCTATATGCCAACAATGAGAAAAGAGTGGCTGAAATTAGGAAAGCAACTCCATTTGTAATAGCCCCACAAAAAATAAAATACCTAGGAATTAACTTAACCAAAGAAGTGAAGGACCTCTATGATGAAAAAATCTTGAAAAAGGAAATCAACACAGAACTTAAAAAATGGCAAAACCTCCCATGCTCCTGTATTGGAAAGATTAACATCCTGAAAATGGCAATACTTCACAAGGCTATCTTCAAGTTCAACGCGATTCCTATCAAAATTCCAACCTCATTCTTCAAGGAAATAGAAGAGGCAATCCAAAAATTCATATGGAACAATAAAAGACCCCGAATAGCAAAAACGCTCCTCAATGGAAAGAACACTGCTGGAGGAATATCAATACCAAATTTCAAACTCTACTATAAAGCCATAGTAATCAAAACAGCTTGGTATTGGCATAAGAACAGACCTCAGGACCAATGGAATAGAATTGAAAACCCAGAAATGAACCTACAGACCTATAGCCATCTAATCTTCCATAAGGGAGGTAAAACAATAGAATGGAAGACAGACAGCCTCTTCAGTAAATGGTGTTGGCAAAATTGGTTAACTACTTGTTGAAAACTAAAGCTAGATCCTTATATATCACCCTGCACCAGAATCAACTCCAAATGGATCAAAGACCTTGAAGTCAAAGCAGACACTCTGAAAACATTACAGGATGGAATAGGAGAAACCCTAGGTCTCCATGGCTCATGCCGAAATTTTCTGAATAGGGACCCTGACGCACAACAAATCAAAGAATGGTTGGACAAATGGGATTGCATAAAGTTGCAGAGCTTCTGCATGGCAAAGGACATAGTTAGCAAGATCAATAGAAAGCCCACAGATTGGGAGAAGATCTTCACTAGTCATACAACAGACAAGTGTCTCATATCTAAAATATACTTGGAACTCAAAAAATTAAATCCTCCAACAACAAATCATCAAAGAAACAACAGAACAATAAACAACTGTACGAAAGACTTAAAGAGAAACTTCTCTGAAGAAGAAAGAAGGATGGCCAATAGACACATGAAGAAATGCTCAACATCCCTACCCATAAAAGAAATGCAAATCAAAACAACATTGAGATACCACCTCACCCCAGTTACAATGGCAAAAATCAAGAACTCTAACAATAACAGATGCTGGAGGGGATGTGGACAGAAGGGAACCTTACTTCATTGTTGGTGGGAATGTAAACTTGTTCAACCACTTTGGAAAGCAGTATGGAGGTTCCTCAAAAGACTCCACATAGAACTCCCCTATGACCCTGCAATTCCACTTTTGGGCATTTACCCAAATGTTTACAAACAAGACCACACTAACGCTACCAGCACAACTATGTTTATTGCAGCATTATTTACCATAGCTAAGATCTGGAACCAGCCCAGGTGCCCCTCAGTAGATGAATGGATCAAGAAAATGTGGTATATATACACAATGGAATTCTATGCCTCCATCAGAAAGAATGACATTGCTCCATTTGTTAGGAAATGCAAAGACTTCGAAAAAATTATATTAAGCGAAGTATGCCAGGCCCAAAGAAACATAGGCCCCATGGTTTCCCTTATTTGCAATATCTAGTATATGTATGAGTCAAGCGGAAAATATCAGATAATGTGATGTTAGGAAAATGAACCCTTAGATATGTATTTTAATGTTTTTTTCTTTCGCTCATGTGTTTCTAACGCATTTATAAGATTATTTCTTTGTTTCTTTGTATGTCCCTCCCCCACAGTATAACCCCTGCTTTCACTATATTTGATGTCAGTATAACTTGTGGAGGAGATGGGGAAAAAACAAGTCGTTTAAGGATACAGGTGGACCTGTTGCAACAATGAGAAGTACAAGTTTTCATGTCGAAAACGAGCTTTACAACGTCGGTACGGGGAGGGGTGGGAGAAGGATTGCGACTGGGGGGCGGAGGGGGGAAGCTGGGAAGGGATGTGAAGGGTAAACAAAGGAGGAGCCTGCAATGCTTGGTAAGAAATGTATTCATTATCCTGCCCATGTAATTGTAACCCCTCTGTACAGTTTGTTCACAAATAAAATAAAATAAAATAAGTAAATTAAAAAAAATAATTCATTAAATATGAAAACAATAATATTAATTACATGAAGGCATAATAAATACCCCAAAATTGGTAGGAATGTAGCTTATATAACTAAATAATATATAGACATCTCTGGCACTCTATAAATATCTATATCTATTTGTGTACCACCAAAAAAAAGAAAAAGAAAAAGAAAAATACCACAGTAGTGGCAGAGAAAAGGCCCCTTTTCAGAAAACCAGATAAATACAATAAGGAAAGATGAGGCACAGCCCCTGTGAAAGTGGATAAAATGGCAGGAATTCCAAACACTTCTCAGTCCTAGCTCTTGCTATTAACAGACTTAACAGTCCAATTAAATGACATAGATTGACTACTTGGATCAAAAAGCAAAACCTATCCATCTGCTGTCTCCAAGAGACACATCTTCCCCACCAAAACAAACATTCAGAAAGTGAAAGGCTGGAATAAAATCTTTCCAGCAAATGAGTCCCATAAACAGGCCAGAGTAGCAATCCTAATATCAGATATAATATACTTCAAATTAAAATTAATGTGAGGAGACAAAGAAGGACTTACATACTAATAAAGGGATTGCTCATACAGGAAGATATAACAATCCTAAACATCTATACACCAAATGTTACAGTACCCAACTTCATCAAACAAATATTACTTAGCCTAAAATCATGCCCAGATCCAAACATATTCATTTTTGGTGACTGTAACACATCACTATTGTCTCTGGATAGATCATCCTACCAAAAATTAAAGAAAGAAACCTCAGAAATAATTACATTGACCAACTAGGCTTAACAAACAGCTATAGAATATTTCACCCAGAAGCATCAGAATGTACATTATTCTCAGCATACGTATTAGGGTTTGAATTATTCTGCCCTTTAAAAATATTTCTAGTTTGTACTAGATTCCAAAGTGCTCTCACATTTTCAACTATTTTATAACACCTTCCTTCTCTGATAACAATGTCTGTTTCAATTGATTTTTCTACTGTATCAAAATATCACTGTGTACTTGAAAACAATAAAAATGATTGTGCAGGCTATACAGTTCTAGATCGAGACACTGACAGCAGTGGAGTCTGGTTAGAGCTGCTTTTTGATTCCAAGACAATATTTCATTGTTTTACACTGTTGAGAGAGAGGAACATTCTTCCTCACATTATGTCAAAATAGAAAAGTTGGAAAAAATAGGTATTTAATAAGTTAAACACATCCCATTTATTAGAGGAGATCCTTCAGGAATCAAACACTTTCTTAAGGACATACATCTTAATATATTTGGATTGGGGCTCAAGTTTAAATATGAATTTTAAAGGGCACAATAATTCAAACTCTAGCACTCAGAGAATATGAAATGATATAGAAATTATTGCTAGTGAAATTAAGGATATCAGATTAGATACTATACCAGGAAATGAATGGTATTTAAAAGATTGTTAAAATTTACAAGAAGTGTTTATATTATGAACAAGAAGAATGACAATGTTAATTTTCTGATTCTAATGAATATATTGCAATCATCAACTATTTACTGAATAGGAACTATTTGGATCTTTGTGTTTTATTTTTCAAATTTGTTTTAAAAAATAAGGTTTACTTGGGCTCCAGTGACTCATGACTGTAATCCTAACTAATCAGGATGCTGAACAATTAATGCCTTGAAAATGACCACAGAAAACTAGATTGTTCCATATTCTTGTTTTCCATTTTTCTACATATTAAGGATTGACATTATTTCTCTCCAGAATATGTAGCACCAAGGGCTGTCTTGGAAATGAAAAGCAGGCCTTTACCAGAGACACCAAACTTTCCAGGATCTTAATTTTATTCTCAAGCATTCATAACTTCTATGAAAAAATACTTTTCTAATTTGCCCATTCTTAGGTAATTTCTTAGAACAATACTTGTGGTATATTTTTATTTGGAAATACAAGTGATTTTATTCACGCATGTTATTTTACAAGTAGGTTTTTATTTGGGGGGGTTGTTTTTGATTTTTGCCTGTCATGGTGCCTGAACTCGGGGCCTGGGCCCTGTCCCTTAGCTCTTCCACTACCATTAGAGCCGCAGCACCACTTCCGGCTTTTTCTGCTTATGTGGTGCTGAGGAATCGAACCCAGGGCTTCATGCTTGCAAGGCAAGCACTCTACCACTAAGCCACCTTCCCAGCCCCTAAAAGTAAGTTTTATGCAAGGTACTGGTAGTTTGTGCCTGCAATTCTAGTTATTCATCAGGCTAAGATATGAATATCACAGTTCAAAGCCAGCTGGGCAGGAAAGTTCATGAGACTATTGTCTCCTATTAACCACCAAAAAGTTGGAAATGGAGCTGTGACTGAAAGAGAGCACTAGAGTTCAAGCCCAGGACCAATACACACACACACACACTCACACACACACACACACACACACACACACACACAGAAAAAACTTACATTTTTCCAAAATTAACACTAAATATATCATATACATTCATTTAAAGTGCAAAACTAGAAAATATAAAACACATTAGTTATCAATTACATTTTGTTGATAAAAATGTTTAGTAATAGCCTTTGAAAAATATATGAAATCTACATGAAGTATAGAACTTTGATTAAAGAAAATCTAAATCCACTTCAAGAATTGGTGTTGGAACAACTAGACAGACACACATAAAGTATTAATCTTTTTTCTTTTTTTCAGTTTTTCTTTTTAATTGTTATTTTAA
Organism: Dipodomys spectabilis; assembly: GCF_019054845.1. Taxonomy (NCBI): domain Eukaryota; kingdom Metazoa; phylum Chordata; class Mammalia; order Rodentia; family Heteromyidae; genus Dipodomys; species Dipodomys spectabilis. The sequence continues at coordinate 17,963 of NW_024871411.1, read as the reverse complement.
AGGAAATATGCAGAGGGGTTACAGTTCTGTAAGTCAGGCATTGGGTATGTTTCTTTTTTAAAATTTAATTTTATTGTCAAGGTGATGTACAGAGTGTTTACAGTTATATACATAAGGTAGTGAGTACATTACTTGTTGAACTTGTTACCCCTCCCTCATTTTTCTCCCACTTTTTCTCCCCCCACAATCCTCCAAGTTGTGCAGAGTATGTTTCTTTTTGGACAGTGTCACCTTTTCCTCACTTTCTTCAGATGCCTCACCCACAAGCATAGCTAATTTTCAACATAGCACTGTGGCTATCACTGATCCATTTGTTCACACTTTGTCCTCCATATCTATGCTCCCCCTTATCCTACCAAAAACAGATAAACTTGCATAAAAAACAAAAGGTACAGAAAACCAAAACAGCAACAAAGGGGGAAAAACAAACAAACAAAAACCCAAAATCAATATATCAAAAAACCTCATCTCCATTTCTTAAAGTTCATTTCAATAAATATCATTTTATATAATTTATGCACAAAGCTATTGAGCCTTTGAGATCTTTTCCTGAGAGTGTCCTCCTTTGTTCTCGCTGTGTGAATATCTAGAGTCCTAATAAACCCTCAAAGAAACAACTATCCAATTAATAAATGGGCTAAAGGCTTAGAGACTTCTCAGAAGAAAATGTAAGAATGGCCAATAGGTAATTGCATAAATGTTTAACACCTTTTTCCATAAAAGAAAATACAAGGGCTGGGAAGGTGGCTCAGTGGTAAGAGTGCTTGCCTTGCATGCATGAGGCCTTGGATTAGATTCCTCAGAACCACATAAGCAGAAAAAGCTGGAAGTGGCACTGTGGCTCAAGTCTTAAAGCGCTAGCTTTGAGCTGAAGAGCTGAGGGACAGCATCTAGGTACAGAGTTCACACCCCACGACTAACAAAAAAGAAAAAGAAATAAAAAGAAAATACAAATCGAAACAACACTGAGATTCCAACTCACACCTGTTAGAATGGCCATTACCAAGAAAATTAACAATAACTGGTCCTGGCGGAGATGTGGCCAAAAGGGAACACTGTACACTCTTGGTGAGAATGTGTAAACTTGTTCAACCACTCTGGAAAGTAGTATGCAGGTTTCTCAAAAGACTAACCTTTTTCAGGGGCTGGGAAGGTAACTCAGTGGTAGAGCTCTTGCCTTCCATGCTCGAGGCCCTGAGTTCGATTCCTCAGCACCACATAAGCAAAAAGCCGGAAGTGGCGCTGTGGCTCAAGTGGTAGAGTGCTAGCCTTGAGCTAAAGAGCTGAGGGACAGTGCCCAGGCCCAGAGTTCAGGCCCCACAACCGGACCCAAAAAAAAAAAAAAAAAAGACTAACCTTTTTCATAATCCTCACACATTTCACCAGATTTAACTTAAAATAAATCATGATTTTAAATGTAAAAGACAAAAGCATAAATCTAAAGGTTAACAAAATAGAATCTTGATTACTTTGGGATTGGCAATTTGCTAATATATACAATTCCCAAACTATCATCCCTTAAAGAAAATATTAGTGAGTTAGACTAAATTAAAATAAAATATCTTCCATAGAAGCTATTTTTATAGAATAAAAAGATATGTCACAATTTGCAAAATACCTAACTGATAAAAAAAAATGTGTCCAAAATACATAACTTCTAAAATGCCAATTAATAAGTATGCAAAAGGCATGAATAGACATCTTTCTAATGAAGATACAGAGAAAACAAACATATGTAAAAAGATATGCTTTATAAAGGAAGTAAAAATTAAAACAAAAATGAGATACTACTACACACTTATAAGAACTTATCCATCTACTGACATTACCAGTGTTGATGGAGACAAAAGAGCTCTTTGTGCTAGTAGAAATGCAAAATGGTACAGCCACTTTGGAAAATGGATTTGAATGAAAATGTAAATGAAAAGCAACATATAAACATATCATTCAACCAGCGATTATGTACCTTGATATTTACCCAAATGGATGAAAACTTATATAAAAAGAAATGCCTGTACAATAATGTTTATAGCAGCTTTATTTATAATTGACCAAAATTAGAAGCAGTTAAATTATTGCTCTGTTTGTGAATTAATAAACAAAATCTAGGGATCTTTACAATGGGATATCATTCAGTAATAAAAAATAAATGCCCTATTAAGCAAGAAAAAATATATGAAGAAACCTAAAAATATGTTTATCAGAAAAAAAAGCAACTTAAAAAGGCTACATATGCTCTTACTCTAAACACATGGCATTCTGAAAAGCATAAACCTAAAGAGATAACATAAAAGATAAGTTGTCCCTAGACATTTTAGTTGGAAGGGGAATGAGAAGTAAGTAGGGGATGGGGAATTTTTATCTGAGTAAAACTCTTCTATACATTATTGTAATGGTGAATACATGACATCCATTTGGCAAAACGCAAAAATTTGTACAGCCCAGAGTGATTCTAAAGTAATCCATTGATTTTAGTTAATGGTAAATACCAAGGCTGACATTGATCAAGATGCTTTTTACTCATTTATTGACAAGTTGAATTTAATCCTTTTTGAAAACTCCTTAAACATAATTAAAAACAATGTATTCAAAATATCATTGAAGCTTTAAAATTCAGATAAAAATTAGAGTATAAGAATAAAGCATCAATAGGTTTTCATCAGTTGCTACAAATGAATCATACTATAGTAGATGTCAGTAATAAGTTACTGCAGCTGGAATAGCTGTTGAAAGGTGAATACAGCCTTTTCATAAATCTTAAAACTCTTCTTCAAAATAAAGTTGGCTAGTTTAAAAAATAAGGTAGAAATAGTAATTTTATTACCATAAAGTTGTGGATGTTAAGGAAAATAGAAAGCTCAATATCTATAAAAAATTAATAATGTTGCTTTTGTTTTTTTATTCTGTATCATTATTAGGATTAATCCATTATCAGGAGTGTGAAGTTTTAGCTGAAAATATCTTTTTAATAGTGGCTTCATGGTGAGAATTTATTCACAATTTGGTTATTAGTTACTACCTACTAATCTGTCCTATAAAAAGACTCAAGAAGGTAAAAGGTATATAGTGTCTATTATAAACAAGATCTTGGGGAGAAATTATGTTAATGTATCAATTTCATAATTATATAAATTGAATTTAAATTCTTTCCATGTGGTTGAGAGCCAAGGGTTTTAATGTCATTTGAGCAACCAGCTTATATTATTCATTTATTTTCAGTAGATTTAAAGATAAGCACTAATAACAAAACCTTAAATATATAGAGCATTCTCCTTTAAAGTAGTCCATGATCTTAAAAGCAGAACACCATCAAAGACTATGAAATATATGTCATGAGGGCCCAGGTAACTGCCTTACCCTAGCCCATCCAATTGTAAAAAAAGCTCCCTCAACTGGACTGTAACTCAGTGGAATTTTCTGAACTTAATGCTAGTATCTATGAAAATTTACTAAATACAACTTTCTATTGACTATAATTCTGTAATTCTAACTTCCAAGGACTACACATATACTAGTATTTGAATATTTTCATATGTCTAATTACTGATTGTGAGAATCAATGTTCTAGATAAATATTAAAATGTTAAATGTTTGCAAGTAGGAAGAGTTCTGATTTTTATTGTTCATTTAACCCTTGAGCAGTGTGATGTGATAGGATATAAGCAGGGATACAATATTTCTGTTCCCGTTCCAATTCTTCTTAAAATATTCCCCCGACAACTTCTCTAACTTCTCTACTTTTTTTGTTTCTTCATCAGCAGATGGGGTGCTCAAACTAGATTATAACCAAAGTCCACTTTCTTTTATTCTTTAATGATATAAACCTTTGATACTCTATAATACTAGATATGTGCATATCTAAGATATATTGTAGTATGAAATGGGGTTATGAAATCCTGTCTTTGATAACGGACTTTTCATTGGCAAACATCATTTCCTTGGTATGTTAGTACATTTTATCATGAAGAGTTCAATTAAGACGTGAAAAAAATATTAGGATTATATTCAAATAGAATAAATATTTTCCCTTAATTTTTACAGCCACAAGTATATTGCCAGGAAGTAAATCTATTTATTTTGTAATATTCTGATGAAATGTCACTATAACTATGAAGATAGGTAAATGAAAGTAGCCCTGATTCAGTTTGCATACTATTATATTTCATGTATCTGTTAAGTCTCATTTTTTTTTTTTGGTCGGTTGTGGGGCTTGCACTCTGGGCCTGAGTGCTGTCACTCAGCTCGAGCACTCTACCACTTCAGCCACAGGGCCACTTCTGGTTTTCTGGTGGTTAACTGGAGATAAGAGTCTCACAGACTTAACTTGCCTGTGCAGGCTTTGAACTGTGATCCTCAGATCTCAGCCTCCTGAATAGCTAGGATTATAGGTGTCAGCCACCAACACCGGGCTAAGTCTCCATTCTTAATACATAAATTTTATCCACAGGGAAGCTATCTTTCCAATTGTAGATTGTGTTTTTCAATTTTAGGTTAAATTTGACTGGATTAATCAATAGCTAGGGAATGGGAGAGGTTATTTGGAAGTGTGTCTGTGGGGAAGCTTCCATAGGAAAATTGACATGTGAGTCTGAGTGGTTTTAGTAGGGAAAAACAACATTCAAGTTGAATAAGAAAGAACAAAAAAATTGACTATTTAATAGCTAAGATGTGCTCTTTCCCTTGGGTTAGAAATTAGAATTACAGTCTCTCTGTTCTTTGCTCTCCAAGAATTACACCAGTGGACTATGTATTCCTGAGTTCTGCCTTTGGACTTAGACTGTGCCACACTACTGGTATTCTAGTGAGAATACAGCTTGCAGGTATCATGCAATGCAAATTTTCCATAATCCAGTTAGGCAATTAACCCAATAAATGTTTTCTAATGTGTCTACATACACATAAAGTCTATTTGTTCTTTCTGGAAGATACTGAATGGCACACATATTATGTCCCCAAAACATTGATACCTGACTAAGGAAATTCTAAGAAGTAGTAAATGTTGTTTCTAGGAGCTATGGTTTGACTAATATGAGAAATGCTCCAACAATCCTTTTTAACCCTTTCTAATATTTCTTCCTGTTATAAAATATGAGCAACATATGGAAAACATAAAGTTTGTGGACATGTGTATCTATTGAATACATGGATGTATGCATGCATGTGAATGTGTGTGTTTTCTACATAATAAGTGAACCAGTGCTCATAGGTTATATGAAGACAACTTAATTAGAACTAATTATTACAATAATATACTCAAGCTTCATTACTTAGCAGGAAATAAATTTCTGTAATCTATTACATCAATTGTTCCCAATTAGAGAATCGGACCTCTAAGTTTTATTTCCCTTATATTCTTCCCAATTCCTTCTTTATTTGTCCAAATACATAGCAAAGAATAAATTATCCTGTCTCAGGACACTGGTGGCTCACACCTGAAATCCTGGCTACTCAGGAAGCTGAAGTCTGAGCATCACATTTTGAAGCCAGTCCAGGAAGGAATGTTCATGATATTATTATATCCAATTAACCAATAAAAATCTGGAAGTGGAATTGTGGTTCAAGTGGAAGAGTGCCAGGAAAACCTAAGAGACAGGACCTAGGTCCTAAGTTCAAGCTCTGAGAGAAGCACACACTTGGGCTGGGAAGGTGACTCAGTGGTAGAACGCTTGCATTGCATGGTCAAGGCCGTGTGTTCCATTCCTCAGCTAGACATAAGCAAAAAGAAAAAAGCCAGAAGTGGCATTGTGGCTCAAGTGGTAGAGCGCTAGCCTTGAGCTAAAGAGCTGAGGGACAGCGCCCAGGCCCAGAGTTCAGGCCCAACGACCAGAACCCCCCCCCCAAAAAAAGAAGCACACACTTAAAAAACAATAAAAGACCCCGAATAGCAAAAAACGCTCCTCAACAGAAAGAACAATGCTGGAAATATCAATATCAAATTTCAAACTCTACTATAAAGCCATAGTAATCAAAACAGCTTGGTATTGGCATAAGAACAGACCTCAGGACCAATGGAACAGAATTGAAAACCCAGAAATGAACCTACAGACCTATAGCCATCTAATCTTTGATAAGGGAGCTAAAACAATAGAATGGAAGAAAGACAGCCTCTTCAGTAAATGGTGCTGGCAAAATTGGTTAACTACATGTAGAAAACTAAAGCTAGATCCTTATATATCACCCTGCACCAGAATCAACTCCAAATGGATCAAAGACCTCGAAGTCAAAGCAGACACTCTGAAAACATTACAGGATGGAATAGGAGAAACCCTAGGTCTCCTTGGCTCAGGCCGAAATTTTCTGAATAGGGACCCTGACGCACAACAAATCAAAGAAAGGTTGGACAAATGGGATTGCATGAAGTTGCAGAGCTTCTGCAGGGCAAAGGACATAGCTAGCAAGATCAATAGAAAGCCCACGGATTGGGAGAAGATCTTCACTAGCCATACAACGGACAAGGGTCTCATATCTAAAATATACTTGGAACTCAAAAAATTAAACCCCCCAATAACAAATCCTCAAAGAAACGACTGCCCAATAAATAAGTGGGCTAAAGACTAAAGAGAAACTTCTCTGAAGAAGAAAGAAGGATGGCCAATAGACACATGAAAAAATGCTCAACATTCCTAGCCATAAAAGAAATGCAAATCAAAACAACATTGAAATACCACCTCACTCCAGTTAGAATGGCAAAAATCAAGAACTCTAGCAACAACAGGTGCTGGAGGGGATGTGGACAGAAGGGAACCTTACTTCATTGTTGGTGTGAATGTAAACTTGTTCAACCACTTTGGAAAGCAGTATGGAGGTTCCTCAAAAGACTTCACATAGAGCTCCCCTATGACCCAGCAATCCCACTTTTGGGCATTTACCCAAATGTTTACAAACAAGACCACACTAAAGCTACCAGCACAACTATGTTTATTGCAGCATTATTTACCATAGCTAAGATATGGAACCAACCCAGATGCCCCTCAGTAGATGAATGGATCAAGAAAATGTGGTATATATGCACAATGGAATTCTATGCCTCCATCAGAAAGAATGACATTGCCCCATTTGTTAGGAAATGGAAAGGCTTGGAAAAAATTATATTAAGTGAAGTAAGCCAGGCCCAAAGAATCATAGGTCCCATGGATTCCCTTATTTGCAATATCTAGTATAGGTATGAGTCAAGCGGAAAAGGTCAGATAAAGTGATGTTAGGGAAATGAATCCTTAGATATGTATTTTAATGTTTTTTTTCTTTCATGCATTTGTTTCTAATGCATTTGTAAGATTATCTCTTTGTTGCTTTGTATGTCCCTCCCCCACAGTATAACCCCTGCTTTCACTATATTTGATGTCAGTATAACTTGTGGAGGAGATGGGGAAAAACCAGTTGTTTAAGGATACAGGTGGATCTGTTGCAACAATGAGAAGTACAAGTTGTCATGTCGAAAACGAGCTTTACAATGTTGGTGGGGGGGGAATGGGGGAAGGATTGGGTGGGGGGGTTGGGGGGAGGCTGGGAAGGGATGTGAAGGGTAAACAAAGGAGGAGGCTGCAATGCTTGTTAAGAAATGTACGCATTGTCCTGCCCATGTAATTGTAACTCCTCTGTACAGTATGTTTACCAAAAAAAAATAAAATAAAATAAAATAAATTCCCTGCTAAATACCTTAGGTTTAATGTACATGAATATTTGTACACATCTGTAATGTCTCAAACACACATACACATATATGTATATATTCACATATGAACCTACACACACACACACACACACAGAAGGATTTCAGTCTAAATTTAGTCTACGCACTTCTCAAGATTCCAAGAAGAGCTTGAAGATATTGAAAAATAAGACAGCTGAAGATTCTTAAGAGTAAGGAAAAACTACCATACTAACAGTAGATCCTTCAATAGCATTATATTTTAAGGTCAGATGCCTATTAAATTACAGTTATAAATACTTTCCATGTGTCAGTTACTTTAACAGTTTTGTTTTGCATTTGTGAAAATAGATTATATTTTAGTAAAGGTCAATATAACTTTAAGCATGAATTATGATTAAGTATTTTCACATTTTGTGAAAGAAAATATTATGGACCTCATCAGAAAACTACAGCAAATTGAAATGCTACTTTGTAACTGTCCACACTCCATAGATTATCAATCTTATTTTCCTTTCCCTTTTCTTGGCCTAATTCTGGCCAGGTGCATATAGTGCCACATATGAAACACTTGAGCCACTGAATACTACTTGTATTTATTCAGTAATGCTAATTTTCAAGTTAGAATAGTAGCTATATAAATGGTAGGAAACATGAATACTCTGAAAATGGCTGTAGTTTTCATGAACAAAATTTTTAAATTATAACTTTACAAGCAATATTCTATTTTCATTATCAAGCTACAGAAATTTTATATTATCCTAAAACGCCATAATAAAGAAATGTTTGATTAGAGATATTCTCAGCTTACAGGTTTTTATTAAATGTCTTGTAGAACATAATTCATTTTATGCCTTCTGCATGTTTATGAACATCAGTGAAACTGCTATCTAAATATACTGAAAGAAAAAAAAAAGAATAATTTCTGAGGATTATTTCCATGTCAATTTCTGTTTTATGGATGAGGAAATAAATAATAGTAACATATGACATATATCTAGAAAAATAACTTTTAAAGTTATTCCAAATACATAAATGAGAAATTTGAGTCTCTGACTGAAAGTAGAAATCAAGTATCATTTATGTAGACACAAAATTTCAATTACTTTCACAGATATATGGAAGAAAAATCTTTAGTATGTGAAAGAAGTCAAAGCCTGAGTCCAACTTAAGTCCTAGCCTATTCCATGTGGAGATGAGTATTTTGCAAGAATGGATGGTAAGTGCCAAAGCTGCTGGAATTATTCCCTACAAAAACAAGACCTCCTGAGTATAACAAAGCAAAGACCTCTGTACTGTGAGAAAACTAAACTAACCTAAAATACTCAACACTATACCATAAACCAAACATGTCTGGTTGAAGTTTTATATATATAAATATTTATATGTATATGTTTGTGAATGTATATGTGTATAAATGGATTTTTTTCTTCTGTGAGTTTATCTTTATTTACACTCATGTAGAGATAACATAAAAGCAGGCATTCTTCTGTTATCTATTGATTTCAACTAGATAGAAATTTCTCACCCCAAACAAAATTCAAAAACAGACTTTCAAAAGAATTGATGGAAAGCTTGTAAAGTGCAGTTTGCGTGCATTATTCATAGATTTATTGCATGGTGGGTTTTGATCAAGCATGCTCAAAAACACAATACATTTTTTAAATCAAAAGAAATTTCAGAAGAAAAAAAATTCCTTCCCAGGTATTATGCAGCTTGCTTCCTGTGGAGGTTTTTTAATTGATTCCTATTATTCAGTTGTGTTTAAATCATTTGGTGAACTGCAGTGTTTGCCTGCCCTTTAATTTTATATAAATGTCTTCCCAAAAGCAAATGCTACCTAGTATGCAAGGTGAAAGTTATAGTAATTCTCCCCTCCCTAAGAAACAAAAATAAAGCCATTTAAGTGATAAAGTGAAAATTTTTATATTTATTGGAAGGTGTCATGTCTTTAGTGGCAGCTGGGCTATGTTACAAGAAAAAAATAGATGAAGCATGCACATGAGTGTGTTGAATTCTATGCATGCTGAGCACTCTCAGTGTTTCCTCAATCATGGTCTCTTTCAAAGACCAGTGGATAGCAGTGGATATCAAGGGTCTACTTTATGGAAATTTTACTGGATTTGAAATACAAGAATACTATGGGAACAAGGGAGTCCTATCTCAGAAACGAGTCACTTGATTCTGAGAATGGTATTTATTTTTAAAGAGAATAGGATTATTTGGCTGAGTCTGTCTGGAGGTTTCAGTCAGTCCAGGATACATTGACCTTATTGCGCTGGGATTGAGGAGGGAGACAACTTATGTTGAGAAAGTCTGGTAGTAATAAACACTTATCCATAGCCAGGACATGAAAAAAATGAAAGATGGTGATCCAACAGCCCCATTCAAGGGTAAAACCCCCCAAAGACCTAAAGACCTCTCAACTTGGCTCCACCACTTTTTTCGTTTGTTTGTTTTTGGAGTTTATATATTTATTTTTTTTTTTTATTGTAAAGATGCTGTACAGAGAGGTTACAGTTACTTGAGTAAGGTAATGAGTACATTTCCTCTTGAGCATTGTTACATCCTCCTTTGTTTCTCCCCAGCCATCGCTTCCCAACACACCTTCCCAACCCCTCCCTTTCCCGCCCTTCCCCCCCACCCCCCTCCCCGCCCCGGGGAAGTTCTAGAGTTCATTTTTAAGATAGTGTTTTGTACATCTCATTGTAACAATGGGTCAGCATGTACCCTTGTTTCAGCAATTTGTTATTTCCCTTCCCCTCCCCCAATTAGAAAAATGTAGGAAACAAGATGCAGGGTGCCAGAATCAAATACAGTGAAATCAAGGGTTATACCGTGGGGGAAGAACATTCAAAAAAAAGAAAAGAAATCACATAGTATATTATAAATACATTAAAAACAACAAAAACAAATATAAATTCTCTGTGTCACTATTGTGGGGTTCATTTTGCTTAGCATCACTTTATATGGTCATATGTACATAACTTTTGACCATATCTGCTTGTCCTAGACATATACTAGTTATTGCAGATAAGGGAAACCATGGGACCTATGTTTCGTTGAGTTCAGTTTGCTTCACTTAACATAATTTTTCCCAAGTCTTTTTATTTCCTAACAAATGGGGCAATGTCATTCTTTCTGATGGAGGCATAGAATTCCATTGTTTATATATACCACATTTTCTTGATCCATTCATTTACTGAGGGGCATCTGGGTTGGTTCCATATCTTAGCTAAGGTAAATAATAATGCATAAACATACTTGTGCTGGTAGCTTTAATATGGCCTTGTTTGTGATCATTTGGGAAAATGCCCAAAAGTGAGGTTACTGGGTCATAGGTGAGCTCTACGCAGTCTTTGGAGGAACCTCCATACTGCTTTCCAAAGTGGTTGAACAAGTTCACGCTCCCAACAACAATGCAGTAGGGCTCCCTTTTGGCCACATCCCCTCCAGCATCTGCTGTTATTAGGTTCTTGATTATACACATTCTAACTGGGGTGAGGTGCTATCTCAGTGTTGTTTTGATTTGCATCTCTTTTATGGCCAGTGATTGTTGAACATTTCTTCATGTGTCTATTGGCCATTCTTATTTCCTCTTCAGAGAAGGCTCCCTTTAAGTGTTTAGACTACTTATTAACTGGGCAGTTGTTTTTTTGAGGATTTGTGGTTTGGGATTTATTTATTTTTTTTTTTTTTTGGGTCCGGTCGTGGGGCCTGAACTCTGGGCCTGGGTGCTGTCCCTCAGCTCTTCAGCTCAAGGCTAGCGCTCTATCACTTGAGCCACAGCGCCACTTCCAGCTTTTTTCTTTTTGCTTATGTGGTGCTGAGGAATCTAACCCAGGGCCTCAGGCATGCAAGGCAAGCGCTTTACCACTGAGCCAACTTCCCAGCCCCTTGGGATTTAATTTTTTTGAGTTCTAAGTATATTTTAGATATGAAGCCCTTGTGCATTGTATGGCTAGTGAAAATCTTCTCCCAGTCCATGGGCTTTCTATTGATCTTGATAGCTATGCCCTTTGCCATGAAGAAACTCTTCAGTTTCATGCAATCCCATTTGTCCAACCTTTCTTTGAATTGTTGTGTTTCTGGGTCTCTATTAAGAAAGTTTCGGCCTGTGCCAACCCTCATGTTTCTCCTATTCCATCCTGTAATGTTTGCATAGTGTCTGCTTTGACTTCAAGGTCTTTGATCCATTGGGAGTTGATTCTGGTGCAGGGTGATATAAAAGAATGTAGCCTTAGTTTTTTTTTTACAGGTTTTAAAATAATTTTTCCAGCACCATTTACTGAAGAGGCTATCTTTTTTCCATTCCTTTTTTTTTTTTAGCTCCCTTGTCGAAGGTTAGGAGGCTCTATGTCTGTGGGTTCATTTCTGGGTCTTCAGTCGTATTCCACTGGCCCTCAGGTCTGTTCTTGTGCCAGGACCAAGCTATTTTAATTATTTTGAAACAGCTTCAGTAACTTGGGAGTGGGTCCGTGGGGTTCTTTATATACAAGATCATGTCATCTGCAAAGAAGGAGACTTTTACTTCATCTTTCCCTATTTGGATCCCCTCTTTGTTTGCATTTTGTCTAAATGCTCTAGGCATTCTAATACTAAGTTGAACAGAAGTGGAATGGACAAACCTGTTTTGTTCCTGAATTTAGAGGAAATGGCTTTAGCTTTCCATCATTGAATATAATGCTAGCTGTAGGTTTGTCTTTCACAGCCTTTATTATATTGAGGAATATTCCATGGATTCCTAGTCTTTCCAAAGGTTTCATTATAAATGGGTGCTGGATCTTGTCAAATGATTTTTCTGCATCTATTGAAATAATCATGTGGTTCTTATCCTTGCTCTTGTCCATGTGATGAATTTAATTGATTGATTTGCATATATTGAACAAGCTTTGCATCCCTGAGATGAATCCTATTTCACCATAGTGTGTGATTTTTTTGTTGAGTTGTTGAAGTAGATTGGTCAAAATTTTGTTGAGAAGTTTTGCATCAATGGTCATTAAAGAAATTGATATATACTTCTCTTTCTTTGATGAGTCCCTACCTGGTTTTAGGAAGAGGGTTATGATGGGTCATAGAAAGAGTTTGGTAGTGAACTTTCACTTTCAATTTCATTGAAGAGTTGGAGGAGTATTGGTGTGAGTTCTGCTTTGAAGGCCCTGGAGAATTCCACTGTGAATCCATCCTGTCCTGGGCTTTTCTTGGGTGGGAGGTCTCTTATTGGTGCTTCTATTTTGATGCTTGATATGGGTCTGATAATTTGGTTTAAATCACCTTGGTTAAGTTTGGGTATATCAATATTTGCTAGAAAATCATCCATTTCTTCAGATACTCAAACTTATTACTATAAAGGTTTGAGAAGTATCCCCTTATAATGTTTGCATCTTGGTTGTTTCTGTGGTGTGATGTTTCCATTCTCATCTCTGAGATTGTTTATGTGGGTGTGTTCTCTTTTTTCTGATAAGGTTTACTAAGGTCTGTCAATTTTGTTAATTTTTTTGAAGAACTAACTCTTTATTTTGTTGATTGTTTCTACTTTTTTTAATTGTGAAAATACCATACAGGGGAGTTACAATTACATGAGCAAGATAATGAATATATTAATTATCAAGCATTGTTGCCTCTTCTTTAGTTTCCCCTTACCATCCCTTTCCATATCCCCCTAAGCCCCCCTGCTCCCCCCACACCAAAGCTGTAAAGTTCGTTTTTTGACATAACGATTGTACATGTCATTGTTGCAATGGATCCACCTGTATCCCTATTTAAACAATTTGTTTTGTCCCTTCCCCACCACAAATTATATCAACATCAAATACAGTGAAAACAGGGGTTATACCATGGGAGAGGGACATACAAAGCAACAAAGAAATCATTGTATAAGTATGTTAGAAACAATAGCAAGAAAGAAAAAAAAAACATTTGAACCCTTATCTTGGGGTTCATTTTTGCCTAACATCAACTTATCTGACCGTTTCTGCTTGTCTCAGACATATCCTAGTTATTGCAAATAAGAGAAACCATGGGACCTATGTTTCTTTGGGACTGGCTTACTTCACTTAATATAGTTTTTTCCAAGTCTTTCCATTTCCTAACAAATGGGGCAATGTCATTCTTTCTGATGGAGGCATAGAATTCCATTGTGCATATATACCACATTTTCTTGATCCATTCATCTACTGAAGGACATCTGGGTTAGTTCCATATCTTAGCTATGGTAAATAATGCTGCAGTAAACATTGATGTGCTTGTAGTTTTAATATGGTCTTTTTTGTGATCATTGGGGTAAATGCCCAAAAGTGGGATTGCTGGGTCATAGGGGAGCTCTATGTAGAGTGTTTTGAGGAACCTCCATACTGCTTTCCAAAGTGGTTGAACACGTTTACACTCCCACCAACTATGCAGTAAGGTTCCCTTCTGTCCACATCCCCTCCAGCATCTGTTGTTATTAGAGTTTTTGGTTATAGTTATTCTAACTGGGGTGACGTGGAATCTCAATGTTGTTTTGATTTGCATTACTTTTATGGCTAGGGAGGTTGAGCATTTCTTCATGAGTCTATTGTCTATCCTTCATTCCTCTTCAGAGAAGTTTCTCTGTAAGTCTTTAGCCCACTTATTTATTGGGCAGTTGTTTCTTTGAGGATTTGTTGTTGGGGATTTAAATTTTTGAGTTCTAGGTATATTTTAGATATGAGACCCTTGTCCATTGTGTGACTAGTGAAGATCTTCTCTCAATCCGTGTTGGCGTCTAAATCATTAATTCTGATTTAATATTAATTATTTATTTCCATCTCTGGATTGGGGCTTGGCTTGTTTCTCTTTTTCAAGGAGCTTTAGGTGCCTCATAAAATTGTTGGTTTCAGATCTCTCCAATTTGTTAATGTAGGAACTTAGAGCTATAAACTTGCCCCGAGTACTCCCTTTGCTGTGTCCCAGAGGAGCTGGTATTTTGTGTGCTTATTTTTGTTAAATATCATGAACATTTGGTTTTCCTTTCTAATCTCATCTGTGACCCACTGGTGGTTCAACAGTGTGTTGTTCATCCTCCATGTGTTAATACAGGATTTCCTTTCATGGCTTTTGGTGTTGAATTCTAATTTTATTCCCTTGTGGTCTGAGGGAAGGCAGGATGTAATTCCAATGTTTCTGAATTGGGACAAATTTGCTTTGTGACCTAAAGTGTGCCCTATTTTGGAGAATGTTCCATGTGCTGCTGAAAGAATGTGTATTCTGATGCTGCTGGTTGAAATATTTGGTAGCTGTCTATTAAGTCTATGTGATCTATGCATTTGTTTAGGTCTGAGGTTTCTCTGTTGAGTTTTGCTGGGTTGACTTCCCCAGTGGGGATAGTGGTCTGTTATATTCCCCAACAATTAATGTCTTTGGATCTCTGTGAGATTTGAGGGAAAGTAGTGTTTCTTGATTAAATTTGGGGGTGCTCTATTATTTGGTGAATAAATACTTAGAATTATAACATATTCCTGAAGGAGAGATCCCTTAATTAGCATGCAATGACCTTCTTTATCTCTTCTCACTAATTTCAATTTGACATCTATATTATCTGATATTAGGATTGCATCTCCCGCCTGTTTATGAGGGCTGTTTGCTTGGTAGATTTTATTCCAGTCTTTCACTTTCCGAATGTTTGTTTTTGTGTGCCAGGTGTGTCTCTTGAAGGCAGCAGATAGAAGGATATTGATTTTTGATCCAACTAAACAATTTATGTTGCTTATACTGAGAGTTAAGACCTTGAATATTGAGATTTAGGATTGAGAGTAGTTTGTCCTTGCCATTTTATCCACTTTCTTGGGGGCTGTTCCAACTGTGTTCTCCTATGATTCATGGATTCTCTGTTTGCAGGCCATTTCTTGGCCTTTATCCTGTTCTTGGTTTTCTATGTGTAGAACATCTTTAAGTATCCTTTGTAATGCTGATTTGTAATGCTGACTGAGAGGTTTTTCTCTGTTCCTTCCTTTTTATCCAGATTTTTTTTTTTGGTGGAGGGAGGCTGTGCCTTGGCTGTTCTTGCTGTGATTACGTAGTTCTTTGTTTGTGGGCTGTTTCACTGTCAATATTCCATTCTTGTTGCTTTTCTTTGTGTAGAACATCTTTTGAGAATTTTTTGCAAAGCTGGGTTGGTAGCTTGCTGTGGGAGGTTTTTATTTGTCCTGCTATGAATGTGAGCTTATATAGGTAAATTATTCTTGGTTGGTAGTTATTTGTCTTTAGGGCATGGCGTAGCGCATTCCAGGCCATCTTTGCTTTCTTGGTCTCTGATGAGAAGTCAGAGGTTATTCTGATTGGGTTACCTTTATAGGTGATTGTTCTCTTCTCCCTGGCAGCTTTAAGAACTCTTTCATTAATTTCTATTGATCCCGTATGCACTATAATGTGGCAGTGGGATGTCCTATTCTGGTTCTGTTTATTAGGGTTCTAAGCTCTTCTTGTATCTGGATGGCCCTGTCCTTTTGTATATTTGGGAATTTGTCTGCTAAGATTCTGCTGAATTTATTTCATAATCGATTGGCTTCCTCTCAAGGCCACTTCTATACCTATTAGTCTCAAATTAGGCTTTCTGATCATATCTTGTAGCTCATGCAGTGATCTGTCATGCTTCTTGGTTTTGTTAATATCTGTGTGCTCTTTCTCTATGAAGTCTAAACTATCTTCTGCCTCAGAGATTCTTTCTTCTGCTTCCTCCATTCTGCTTTCAAGTCTTTCTACTTTGCTATTTATCTCCCTTCCTTCTTGCTGGACTTTCTTAATGGTGACCAGCTCTTTATTGACGTTTTAATTCTTGAATAGATTGCCTTACCTCATGGAGTTGGTTTTCAGACTTGTCTGGGTTTCTATGTTTTCATTTTCCTTCTGTTCGAGTTCCTTTATCTTTTTATTTGTGGGGGCCATGAAGTTGTCTATTAACTTCTGGTTGGCCTCATCATGTTCTATTATTGCCCTATGCAGGGTGTCCAATTTTTCATTCAGCAGATTTACCAGCCATGCTTTTAAAATATCTTGAGCATTATCTTCTATGTCATTCTGGGACTGCTCGATAGCTTGTTTATGTGGAGATGGATTTGGGGTTAATTGATTGGCCATGTTTCTTGTGTTTCTGTAGTTACTTCTACCCATTTGGAGACAAGAGCCGTTCCAATATGACAAGAGGAAGCCTTTTTTGGTAGGTACCAACCCGGTGTCATGTAGATGTATAGAACAGCATTGAAAATTATGGGTAGGTATTTCCCTATTTAGCTCTCTTTTTCCTTGTTTGGAGAGGGATGTTGTAGTTCCAGGGTAGAGATTATCTATAGTTGTAACTAGTGAGGTGATCTGGGTTTGGATGATAAGTAGTCTTCACCTTAGAGTTAACAAGATGGATCCCTCATACTCTGTCCAAATGGAAGCAACTGAAAGTTGGGTCAGATACAAACCATTAGGGATCAATGGACTGGAATAAATGGAGAAGGGAAGGATTAGGATTGGAGAGATATTAGTTTAAGTTAAGAAGAAAAATTGGGTAAAGTGATAGTAAAGGAGTAAGAACAGCTTAGACAAGAAGTATGTGTAGTGGGAAGAGAATAAAAACCTTGTTTCAGAGTGTAAGAGGTAGAAAAGGATTTGAAGGAAGATTTTGTAAGAAATAGCTTAGAAACCTAGATGAAGATAAGAAAAGAAATTATATATGGGAGAATTACTGATATTAGAAAAAGTTTTATTGAAAGAATAGTGGAAAGCTGATTAATCTAAGATAATTCTTGTAATTATTATTTTTACCTACATAGAAGGGCTTACTTTGTGTGTAAAACTAAACTAGTTAACTCTGAGAGAGTGGTAGTACAACGTGGAGAGAAACAAAGAGGGAGTGAGAGAGAAATTGAAAAATGGAAGGAAAGTAAATAATAGTGAAAAATAGAAGATTTAGGTAAAATAGCAAATCCTAAAAACAAAAAATAACAAAGCAACAAAACAAACAATACACAAACATTAAAAACCAAACTAAAAATCTAAAGAGTGAATTTTTCAGCTTTTTTGGGGGAGCCTGAGTTTCCACATATTCATCTAGGCCAATTCCTGATAAAACCTTATATGTTTGCAATAGTTCGCTTTCCTTGTGGCTTGGTTAGATCCAGACGGCCTTTTGAAAAGAGAAGGTGACTGCTACGTAGAATCCCACGCTCAGGCCTGATGGTGGGGATTTGGGGGGGGGGGGGGCGTTCAGATTTGTGGTCTGAATGGATCTGTGTTCCCAGAA
Organism: Dipodomys spectabilis; assembly: GCF_019054845.1. Taxonomy (NCBI): domain Eukaryota; kingdom Metazoa; phylum Chordata; class Mammalia; order Rodentia; family Heteromyidae; genus Dipodomys; species Dipodomys spectabilis. Next base: position 66 of record NW_024871411.1, on the reverse strand, counting down.
TTTCCCAGGTTGCCACAGGATCTTTAGAAACAGAGCTTAGATCTGTGTTTACCTCTGATGTGATCC